>NC_058134.1:292473352-292514103 GCF_016433145.1 Gracilinanus agilis | reverse complement strand
GAGAGAGAGAGAGAGAGAGAGAGAGAGAGAGAGAGAGAGAGAGAGAGAGAGAGAGAGAGAGAGAGAGAGAAGAAAGAGAGGGCAGAGAAAAGCAGAGTTAGGGAGAGCAGAAGCAAGAACAGAGGAAGGAGGGAGAAAGAAAGAACAGGATACAGAGGAGAGAAAGAGTAGTAAAGGGAGGAATGAAGGGAGATGGGAAAATGTTAGGAGTAGAGTTAAAGGGCAGTGGTATTTTTCTAAATAAGAGATCCTAGATAGGGGAATGTGGAAAAGGAAGGGATGGATTTAAGTGAGAGAAGAGGGAGAGAAAGGTCATAGGCATAGGATTAAACCGGTTTTAGTTTTCCCATGCTCGAGGAGAAGAGCAGAGGATCCTTCCCATTCCCACGACTCTGCTTGTGCTACCCTTTGTCACTGGAAGATGATATATGTTGGAGGACTGAGGCAGAACTGGTGTGCCTGTCATAACCAAGGCTTTTTCTTGATCCTGCAGCCCCCTCCTACCAGCCCACTAATTAACTCCTTAATAGTCTGCATTTGCTGAGCTGGCAGATTAAGTCAAAGCAGACAGATTGAGGAGCCTGTGATTTCACGCATGGGGGAAGCGGACCGTTGATGAAGGAGGGGGGAGAAGTAGAATTAGAAATCGGAACCAGGGGTCCTCTCCCATCTCTGAGTAACTAACTAGTGTTTCCCTTTCTCCCTGCTTCTCTGGGCCTAATTTCTGGGCAGAGTTATGATAACTCCTGGGTCAAGATTAGATGGAGAACTAGATAAGCAATTTAGAAACAAACCCACTCAACTTTTCAGGAATAATAATAGTAATAGCTCACATTTATGTAACAGTTTATTGAATTAAATTGAACCTTGTGAGAAAAGGAAGAGCAGCTTCTTCAAGACCCAACTAGATCCTGCCTGCCTACAAGAAACCTTTCTTGATTTATGTTAGTTCTAGGGCCTCCCCTCTGTTGATTGTTTCCAGTTTATCCTGTTATAACTTGTTTGTACATAGTTATTTACATAATGTCTCCCATTGGACTGTGAGCTCTTTGAGAAGAGGGACTCTCTTTTTACCTTTCTTTATATCACCACACAGTAGGCATTTAATAGATGTTTATTGACTGATTGGGTGATCACCTCTGGGTCCTTCCCCCCCCCCCCACAAAGGGGTTGAGGTGAAAAGGGAACATTAAATTCAAGAGAATGAATGGGCTCCGAAATGGGGAGGAGGTAGGGGAAGACCATGGATTCATAGCAATTAGGGAAGCTGAAGAACTTAGGGACCCTTCAGCTTAGAAAAAAGGTCAGTGGTAGAAAGGGGAAAGAAGGAGGAGGAAGGGACCCTGAAGAGTTTATTAGTGGTCTTTGGTCCCATAAAAATCACTACAGGATTCATTTCAATGAGAACTAAACAAGAAATTGCTGTAGAGGAGATTTAAATGAGACATTAAAAAGGCCTTCCCTAAGGGCAGCTAGGTGGATAGAGAATCAGGCCTAGAGACAGGAAGTCCTGGGTTCAAATTTGATCTCAGATACTTCCCAGCTGTGTGACCCTGGGCAAGTCACTTAACCCCAGTTGCTTAGCCCTCGCTGCTTTTCTGCCTTGGCACCATTACTTACTTTAGATTCTAAGACAGACAATAAGGTTTTTTTTTAAATTGGACCTTTCTAAAAGCTGGGGTTAAGAAATGGAATATCTGCCATAGAAGGAGGCCCTGGATTCTTGTTTAGAATCTCTAAAAGAGACTTTTGCCTGACTCTAATAGGTTAGAGGTGGTCCTAATGTTGCTAGTGCCTCACTATTGACCTGGCCTCCTTACACACCCTCACCTCACCATCCCTCCCTCCTATTATTGCTTCCTGGATAATATTCATTTGATTAAAGCAATTTGCAGTCCATTATTGGAAATCACTTGAAGGGAGTTTCCTGTGTTTTTCAGCTCTATTGGGGCTGGGTCTTTGGGGAAATTACAGATGCTTTGAGATAGGTCCTATCTCTGAGAAACTTTAGGATCCAGTTGTCCAGATTTAGGCAGTCCTATATCTTCTAAGGAATCTCACCTTGCAGAATTCTAACCCACTATTGCCCCACTGGATTTCCAAGTCTCCTGGTGGTTGCTGCCATCCAGTGGCTGCCCATAGACACTATCTATCAATTGTCCTCACCCACCAAAGAGCTTCTAGGTGTTTCTGGACAACTCCCAAGGAGGCATGATGTGTCCTGCTCAGGGCTTCTCTCCTGGCCCCTGCATTCTCTGGCCTCTTTTTTCCCTTCCCACTTAATTCTCTTGGCTCTTTTCCTTTAGTATTCCTGCCCCGTTTCCATAGGCGTTTTCTCCCATCCCCACCTCCCTTGACCTGGCTTCTTTCTCTAAGTGACTCTTATTCTTCTTATTTGAATCTTTACACTTCTCTGCTTCCTTCTTTCCCATGTGCCTCTTATTTTCCAGGCTCTCCCATGTTCCAGATCTAGGCTTTTGTATAGGCATGTAGGAAATGAATTCCATCTCTAATATACAGAATGGCTCTCTTCTACCTTCCCCAAACTCTAGCCTCCTCCTTCTGCCCATCATCACCTTCTTTCCCCATAATCTAAAAACATCAGGACCTCAGCAGCCTCCGTGCTAAGAGCCCCTAATGAGCATCAGCAAATTAACACCTTCCCCTTGATTGCTCCTTTCCTGTTAATTAGATGGGGAGAGCCCAGCAAGGCATTTGATGAAGGGAGGAGTGTGAAGGGCAGACCCACAGTGTGTATACTTCACCTTCCACTGGCCCCAGAAGTAGCTCTGAGCTCTTCCACAAAACCAATACCCTATCTTCTTCCAAATTCTGTCTTCTCTCCATCCTTCCCTCTCTTGTTCCTCCTTTAAGCTCCTTTATTTTTCGTCCCTTCTCTTCTGTCTTCTCTCTGGTTATTTGCTCTTTCCTCCTTTCCTTTTGCCCAAGTTCCCTTAACTTTAATCATCTCCTGCCTTGCCTTTATCCTCCACGGTTCTAGAAATTCGAGACTCAGGGACCTGTCCCCCTCTCCGCTATTAGAATGGGGCTAATCCTTTAAAGGAGGGTTAGGACTATGAAATGGGGTCAGGAGGGTTTAGGGGATATATGTTTATGCATGTCCTGTGTCTGTGTGCAAATGTGTAAGACAGGGTGAATGAATGTGCTGCGAGTATCTTTGGCTGTAGAGTGTTTGGATGAGGACCTTCGGGAGTGCAGAAACACGAATGAGAACGTGTGCATGAAATCGTGTTTGTATGGTAAGTTTCTGTCAGTGCCTGTGCTCATTTCTACATACATGGACACGTATATGTTCCTGGGTCTCTGTGCGCTTGCACGGGCACTTGTTTATGCCAGCGTGTCTGTATTTTTGTCTTTGTTCAGTGTGACTGTGTGCTTGTGAGTGGAGACGTCTCTGAGTGTGTCTCTGTAACTGTGTACGCGTGTGTACGTACAGCTGCAGCCACCAGAGGAAGCAGCAGCAAGGAGCAGGACCATCGATCCGAGACAGCTCTGGGAAGCGGACGCTGGGGTGCTGCCACTCGCGCACGCACACACACACACACACACACACACGCACACGCGCGCACACACAGACACACACGCACACACACAAACACAGGCTCGCTTCCAGACCCCTGGATGCACACCCACCCTCTGCGTGACAGCCCTTTGGAGCACTTCGCCACCTGACCTCCGAGAGGGAGAGGGAGAGATGCGGGGAAGGACTGCAGCCCCGAAATAGAGACTTCAGTGAAAGAGGAGCAGGGAGGATCGCAGAGTCAGAGCGAGCCCTGTTATCCCCGCTTTCCCAGCTCTAGGGTCCCCCGCGCACACCAGCACACGGCCCAGAGACACACTCACACACACTCAAGCACGCACGCGCACGCGCCCGCCCGCCTTCTCGCCTCCCTGCCTCCCCGCCTCCCCGCCTCCCAGCCTCCCGGGCCGGACGATGGATCCCTGCAGATCCCTAGGCTGAAAGCACAGCGCGGCGCGCCGAGCCGAGCCAAGCCGGACCGAGCTGAGGGAAGCGGAGCCGGCCGGCGGGCTGAGCCGGGCCGGGCGGGCCGCTCCCTGCAGGGTTCTGCGAGGCGCGGCGCATCGGCCGGGGGCTCTCCCGCTCTCAGCCATGAGCCCCTCGGTGGTTCGGCGCTGAGCAGGCGTCTGGCCCCAGGTATCCAGGACCCGCCGCCGACCGCTGGGCTCCCGGAACTACCCCAGGTGGGTCCCCAAAGCGCGTGTCGCACGCCCTGGGTAGCCTCATTGCCCAGAAGCAGGGGCTCTGCCACGCTCTGCTCCTGGGCTCCTAGGGTGGTGCGGCGGCTGGGGAGCTAAGGTGGGGCGGGGGGGGGGGGGGGGAGCAGGCAGGAGACCTCGCTGCGGCGAGAATCTATGGAGTGGGGGGTTCTGGGGCAGGGAAAGCCCACGGTCATAGGGAACCGCCCCCCCCACCGCACCCCATCCTTCTACCGGGGCTGCCCTCTGATCTCCCTCTCTCTCTCACACACACAGAGAAAGGTACAGGGACTTGCAGGTAAGAAAAGAGCCCCCTCCCCTTCCCCCAGCCTGTAGGATGCCCTGACCCTGGATTAGTCCATGGGGAGAGAAGTGGCCCATGTGACATCCATATTAAAAAGGAGCCCCCAGCTCTAGGGGCAGCACTGGGGGATGGGGGAGCTTTTTACTAGGAAGATGGGGGAGGGAGTTGGGGGCCTGTCCGAGTGGCTGGGAAGAACTCCTATGCCCAGGGAATGTATGGAGACATCCTTCCTGCCCCATATTGCCTCATCTTGGGGATTTCCCACTCTGGGGCCAGCACATTTGGAGAGAGATCGCTGATCCTAAGCTGACCACATCAGAAGAGCCTCTTGCCCAGACAGTTGCCCCTCATTCTGAAAAGAGGTTCCAAGCCCTGGATTAAACAGGTCTGGGAGATTCCCTGCACTGGAGTCAGTGCATTCTGGAGGGAGTTTCCAAGGGAGTAGGAGTACTTCTTCCCCTTCTCCCCTTCTCTCCCCATCGACATTCTCCATCACCTCCCCGCCCCCATCCTCCAGATAGGAAGACAAACCTTCTCTCCACTCCCCAGGATATTCCCTGGGCAGGATGGAGCTGAAGGCAGATGAGGAAGAGGTGGGTGGTGTCCAGCCTGTCAGCATTCAGGCCTTTGCCAGCAGTTCCACCTTACACGGCCTGGCCCATATCTTCTCCTATGAGCGACTGTCCCTGAAACGGGCACTGTGGGCCCTGTGCTTCCTGGGTTCCCTGGCGGTGCTGCTGTGTGTGTGTACTGAGCGTGTACAGTTTTACTTCCACTACCACCATGTCACCAAACTGGACGAAGTGGCTGCCTCGCACCTCACTTTCCCTGCCATCACCCTGTGCAACCTTAACGAATTTCGCTTCAGCCGAGTCTCCAAGAATGACCTGTACCATGCTGGTGAGCTGCTGGCCCTGCTCAACAACAGGTGGGCACCCTCCAGGCCCTCCCTAGCCTGGCCCCAGGTACTAAGTCTCCCTCTTCCTGCTGAGACACCTATTGATGCCATCCTCTGCCCCATCCCAGGCATTCTTTCTTATCCAGACACTGCCCCGAAGGGGTGACCCTCCCCTCAGAATTTGTATCCGTAGCTCTGGTTATTATGGCCTGTATACCCTCAACACCACTTCCCTAGATCCTCCTTGTTCAGCTTGGATGACACTACTCTCAGGACTTTACTCCCAGTTCTCAGTGAGTCCCAGCTCCCTCCTCCCCTGCTAAATTCTTTTATCTCTGCCCCCAATCCAGGCACCACCATATTACCTCCTTCCCTCACACACACACACACACACACTCACACAGAGAGAGTCAAGTACACATATATGCACACACACACACACATACACACACACACACACACACACACTCACACTGTCTCTCTGTGCTTCTGGAGCCCGACTATGACCTCCATCTCTCTGGATGGAGCCCAGTGCCTTTCCCTGTGCCTATGGAATCTTTAAGAAGGATGGAGCCCCTGATAGCCTTGGGACCAGGGCCTCCCTAATTCCACATACAAAGAATAGAAGTTAATGGTGTAGGTCGTGTCTCTCCTCTTCAGCCCTTCTGCTGTTTTCTCTTTTGGCACCATCCCCTAAAGTTGTGTGGCCAGCCTTCTAGGGAGACTCTCTTTGAGAGTGACTACTCTCTAGTAGTCACAGGCGCCGCCCTGAGCCCAGTAGCTGGGTGAATGACTGAACCTGACAGTAGTATTTTTTATTCTGTTTCCAAGTGGTCAGGGAGTATTCTGGGCGATCATGATGGGGGAAAGTGCTGTATTTGGAGTTAAGAGCACTAGGAATCCTAGCTCTGCTGCTTACAATCTGTGTGACTGTGGGCAAGTCTCTTAACCTCTCTGACCCTCATATGTAAAATGAGGGGGTTGGACTCAACTAGCTATCCCTTCCAACTTTAAGCCTATGGTCCTAGGATATGTAGCTCCCCATTTTCATCCCAGCCATAAAGCCCTCAGTCTGAATGGAACTCTTCCTCCAATATTATCTTCTGCCCAGTCACCAGGATCATATCCATCCTACCTCTTTTACCTGTTGCTTCCTAGCCTTCTGTCTCCATAGTTTGAGTCACCTCTTTTCCAGTTTTGGGAAGAAAAAAGAGAGGCAAAACTGGCATGATCCTTAGCCTCAGTTGTATATCCTCTCTCTGGACCAGGTATGAGATCCCAGACACACAGATGGCAGATGAAAAGCAATTGGAGATGCTACAAGACAAGGCCAATTTCCGCAACTTTAAGCCCAAGCCCTTCAACATGCTGGAGTTCTATGACCGAGCTGGACATGACATCCATGACATGTTGCTGTCTTGCCAATTTCGGGGTGAAGTCTGCAGTGCTGATGACTTCAAAGTGGTGAGGGAAGTGGTGTTTGCTTGGGAGTGTGTGGGAGTCTGTCAGGTGGGTTACTTAGTTGTGGGAAGGGCTAGACTCGAGATTCATCATGGAAGTTATTTGCTTAGAGTGGGGAGGGGAGTTTCTTAGCTGCTTTGGGAGCACAGTGTTTGCTCAGGATTCAGAGTGGGAGGGCAGTGTTGCTCAGCACTAAAAGGTTGGTATCTCAGGATGAGTGGGGTGTCCCTAGCCCCTTCAGCTTTTCCATTTCTTGATTCCAAGAGCTGTCAGTCCCACGCAGCCCTCTCCACCTCCCTCATGTTACCATGGCCCTGCCCCAGGCCAACCCCTCTTTTCCGTGGCTGTGCCAGAGCAGGGTGGTGCCAGGGTACCAGAGGTATAGCAAACGGGAGTGAAGGAGCAACAGTCAGACAGGGAACCTCTCTCATCATTTAATTGAGTTATCGCCTTGGCTGAAATGGCCATAAGAGTGAGAGAAGGTGAGGAGTTAGAGGTTAAAGGGCATGGGGAAGGCCTCCGGAGCCACAGTCCAGATTGAGATGCTAGTTCTAGAATTAATAATAATGATGATAGCTAACATTTAAAGAGCATTTATGTGGAGGGATGGGAATAACCAGGTAACTATAACTTGTAAACCAAAGCAAGTTCTATTGACAAATTTGCCAGCAAGGGCGACTTTCTTGCTCAGGTAGAGTCACACCTTTCAGAGAGGGCTCAGTGTCTTTCTTTTATAGGGCCAGAGAGCAGTAGGGATGGGGTAAAAATTGATGGGTCAAGGTCTCTGTTGCTAGGGCTCAAGGATGATCTGGCATAATGACCCTTTTACCCTTGTTCACAGTTACAGGTTTCTGGGGGGGGCTAGGCTGTTTTTCAGAATAAGTTTACAACGGGATGCCACGGCACATACTGTTTTGGGTTACTTGCATTACAAGCACTAAGGGGAGAGTATAAGCATTTATGTGTGAACAAAATGGAGTAATTCTCAAAATGGAGTAGCTCTGGATCCATAATTCCCCCCATTTATGCTCTACAAGCATAACATCATGACTAAAGTAGGGATCATGGATCAGATTCTTTTAAGTGGACTAGAGTACAAGAGATGGTCAGGGGTGCCCTTGGAGGTCAGGGTCCCCAGGGATCTGATAATCATAGAGTAATCAGTGATTCAAGAACGAATGTAGTTAGCTGAACTGAGGACTGTCTGAAGAGCTTTTTCAGTGTCAGGAGGTTATAAGATACTTAAACTAGGAAACAAATGCACTATGGTCACGAGTATCACACACACACACACACACACACACACACACAAATCATAATCTCATGCTTCCTCCAATGTCATAAAAGTTAAACAAACTTAGTCATATTTCATACATTCCTTAAAGAGACAAACCTTGGAAACAGATTCTATAGGTAAACTAAGTCAGTTTATAGATTAAGCTACTAATTTTTAGAGGGTTCACAATGGATTGATTGATATCTCCAAATAACTAAATCACTTTAGAAAGTTCAAAACTTCCTTTTGGCTTCGACCAGAGTAATGTTAAAGACTTAACGTAATTATTTCCATAAGTTGTTTTGTTTGGGTTAGGTTGATATAAACAGAAGAGAAGTTTTCAATTCACTGAAGTGAATGGATTCAGGAATGACCCGGATTCTTGAACAGCAAATAAAAGAAATTTGGGCATACCCCTTTTGTAGGCAAACATAAATATCACAAAACATTAAAGCTAAGATAATACTATAATGATCATTGATATTAAATAACATGAAGTCTCCTTGTTCTTGGTAACCCATAATCAAAAATCAGAAGTTACATTTTGAGTCTCTGCTATTCCATGTAGTCATCTAGTACCTGGAAACTTCTTCCCTTAGAAATTCTGGTATAGAATTTCCTCATTCTCATAGTAGCTCCAGAATGAACTCTTTCAAGTAGATCAACTTCTCTGGTTCCAAGCCACTTGCAGGGATTCCTTATTTAATACTGCTAAAATCTGCCAGTGACACTATTCAATACAATTTAGTATTACCTTCTAAATTTAGTTTCCTAGTAACCCGTTCAAGTAGAAAACCAGTCCAAACCTTATGGAGTTAATCCTGTTAATAAGAGTACTATAGAACAGCAAATTAGAGACCCATAGTTCACTTGAAAGTTCAGAGATTTCTGTTTTTACATACCAATTGCCCTTCCCATCTTTACCTGAACTCTGTACCAGATATAGACAGTGCTATCAACAGACTGAAGAAAGAATCTCAAATGGGATCCATGAGGGCCTGACTTGGAAAATGAGCTCTTCTATCTCTTAATATTATCAAAGAGACACCAAAACAGGAAAAGAACATGATTTTAAAATTTTCTTTACAATTATTAATGCAATTTTACGTGTCAAATCCATAATCCAATTTTAAGAACTTATTACTAAACCGTACTCAAAGCCCATCTATCCCATTAGAAACATTTGGGAGCCAATCATACATGTAACCTAGTTCTTAGAGCAAATAGTTTAATCTTGTTGCTTTCTCAAAGTTTACTTCTTCATAAAAAATGTAAAACTTGTAAAATGTATAAAATGTAAAAAGACAACAATTCTATTTTGAGGATGTGTGTGTGCGTGCATGTGTTTGTATGTGTGGTGGTTGTTGACAAGGTCTTCCTAAATATGTTATACATATATATATATATTCATATATATTATCCTGAAAGAATGAGATATTTTTAAGGACCTGATCTCAATATATGTAACTGTCAGCAAGGGAATGGCAAGGCTAAGTACTCACTCACCTACTTGTTTAGAACATGGAATTGACCACAAATTCAGTTTAGAAACAGTAAAATCTTACATACCTGCATGCTATTATAGTAACTCTAAGATGTTTCAGTATTAATCTAGGAACTAAAAAGATTCTGCAATTACAATTAAAAAAAAAAAACTCAACAAACTTCTACTATTCACCTTCCCCTGAGTATAAAGATTTGCTATGAAAGGAAAATGGAAGAACCTGGCTATAATGATATCAAGACTGTCTCATCTAGGGTACAGACTGATTTGATATAAGCATAACAGGAGTAAAAAGAAATTCCCTTAGCTTTGTTTGACTCTAGGTAAAAGTCATAGCTAACAGCCAATCATACAGCAAAGTTCCACACTATTTCACAGGGTAAAATAGCTAGCCTCAGAATTAACCAGGTGAGAGAGTTTTCTATTGAGAAAGGAAATAGCATAATGAAGAAACTGAGTCAAGAGATCCTACCTTCACCTGTGCAATTTTCCCAGGAAGAGATATCCACTTATAGAACACTCTCTTTGGCATTTCCTTTGACTGCTGGACTATTATTGGCTTAATAACAATTCAAGCAATCATACTTGAAATCAAAACTCAGAAAGATGTCAAATCATACTCTCAAGAGATTTTTATGTCAAATAGCAAAATTTCGCTCATCACAGCTTTGGGCTTGGTTATTATTGTTTTTCATATGTTACAATAACCACACATTAGCCAATGAGCTTATATAATAAGGACTTAGCTTGTTTAAATCCATCCTAGAGCTGAGATCAAGTAGTTAGAAATTAAGAGAAACCATATTTTAGAGTTCCACACATACAGTAAACACATGATAGTGGATTAAAAAACCTAGAAAAATGCTGGCCACTGTAAGTTTCCAGACTAACAGATACTCACATTACTTATTAACCCCTAAGGCAAAAATAAAAACCTTTGAAATCTAAGATCTATTGTTACTAAATTTGCTCAAAGATGTGACTTCATTACATACTATTTATTAACAGGTTCAATTTTATAAAATTTTTTTAAACCCTTGTACTTCGGTGTATTGTCTCATAGGTGGAAGATTGGTAAGGGTAGGCAATGGGGGTCAAGTGACTTGCCCAGGGTCACACAGCTGGGAAGTGGCTGAGGCCGGGTTTGAACCTAGGACCTCCTGTCTCTAGGCCAGACTCTCACTCCACTGAGCTACCCAGCTGCCCCCATATTTTATAATTTTTATAGGCAATGGCAAAACAACCTTTCAGAGAAAACTTATTCTTTAAGCAAACTTGTAGCTCCTCCCATTTTGGCCAGAGCTGGTTGTGGTTCCTCATTAAACCACTTCATTATTTTTGCAGCTGCCTTCGTAGAGTTTAAAAGATCTTATGACTGTCCAAATAGAAAGTCTCAAGGAGCCTCACAGATAAGGACACCCTAGAATGTCTATTTTTCTAAACCAAAAGTTATTATTATGCATTTTTTAAAAACCTTTACCTTCTATCTTAGAATCAATACTGTATATTGGTTCCAAGGTAGAAGAGTGGTAAGGGCTAGGCAATGGAGGTTAAGTGAGTTGCCCAGGGTCACATGTTGGGAAGTGTCTCAGATTTGAACCTAGGATTTTCCATCTCCAGGCCTGACTCTCCATCCACTGAGCCACCCAGCTGCCCTCTGTTATCCATTTCAAAACAAAATATTGTGGATTTTAAAATTAATATTCAATTTAAATACTTAATGGTCTTAAATTTTGCAACCACATTCTTCTGCCTCATTCATTCATAATCCAACTGCATCCAGATGAAAAGAGAAATTACTTTTCTAATGGTACGATTATATTACTCTCTGGTTATAATTTTTCTCAGAGTAGCAGCAGGTTTCATATAATGATGTCCCCCAAATCACAATGCAAGAAAAATCAGAAGCCCAGCAATAACAAACAACAACGCAGATTTAAAAAACATAACACAAAACTTTTTCTCCAGTCAAATAGTTCAGCTGAATGCATTTCTGAATCCTTATAGAGAAATCATTTAATCAATTTGGTTTTCTATACTAATTGCATTAAAAAATGCGGGAGTATAACTCTCACAGGTCTAGGTAATCTCAGTGGTGGGACAGCATCAGAGGATTAAGGTGGATGAGAACAGTCAGGGTTCAGCCAGAGCCAGGCATCATAAAGACTGCTCTGGTCAGCCTTTGGGCTGTGCTTATTTTATACTTTTTTCTTCAAGATTACATACTTGTTGGCATGATTTTCATTCTCACCATACATCTTGTCTTAGAAATAATGGATTAAGTCATACATTAACTTCTACTGAATTACAAAATCGTTTGATTGACATTTCTTAATTATTCTATATTCTTTGATTATACAAAGGATGCAAAAAAGCTTGGCAAGAAATGTTCATCATAGAGTAACTGGGCTGGAAATCGTACTTTTGGTCCATCCATTAGGTGCAATTCATGCATTACAGCTTTAGTACAATAGTTACATTTTGACCAATCAAGTCAGGGATGATTATTCTTTGCTCTTACATAATTAATTAAGCAGTGATTCGCTACACTAGTGGATTTCAAAAGATACAATAACACTAACCCAGTCCAAGTATTGTTTCAATACCAGTCTTTCATTTTTCAATATTTTTCAAAGGTGAGTTGAAGTTTTGGCTAGCCTGCAGGGTTATCAGAACAATCCTGTAGGGAGAGGTGTACTCACTTTCCCCATATTTCATCAATTGTGCTTTTAAGTTAACATTCTGGATCAGAGATCAGAAAGAGGGGAGACTTGGAGACTGCTCTGGCCTGTTTGGGCACCTGTGTATGGGAGTGAGAGATCTAAGTTAGGGTTTTTAAATCTTTAATATTAACTCACTATCTGCTGGTTTGTTATGAAGTGATTTTAGGGGAATTTCTGTATTATTACATGTAAAGGTGGGACTTTCCTAGGAGTTTGCAAGGGCTCTAATAATAGCCTATAGCAGTGATGGGCAAACTATGGCCTGCAGGCCAGATGCAGCCCCCTGAAATATTCTCTCCAGTGGCATGACATTATTCCTAATCTGATGAATACAAGGAGTAAGATACAATACAATGAAACTTTGAAAGAGTTGCCTTAGAAACAGACTGCCAGATGAGCATTTCCTTTCCTTTGGCCCCTCTTTAAAAAGTTTGCCCATCACTGGCCAGTAGTGTTCTTCTGTATTTTCCTGGGGCTGAATAGGGATATTGATCGCAATGATATCAATAATAAGGAGTGTTAGTAAAAGATGAGTCACATGGGGGGTCTGAGTAGAATTTCTGTCCTCCTGTGGCCTGCTTTTGTGGGTTTCAGGATTCACATGTCATTAACTTGATGGCTCCCGGCAAAAAAATATAGAATAATTACACTTAGTAAAAACAATAATCAATATTTATATAGCCTTTGCCATGTGCTAGATGCTGTGCTGAGCGTTTAACAATTACTATGTCATTTGATTCTCACGGTAACCCTGGGAGGTAGGTGTTATTCTTATCCCATTTTACAGACAAGGAAGCTGAGGCGAACAGGTGAAGTGATTTGCTCAGGATCATATAGTTACGTAAGTTTCTGACACCAGATTTTAACTCAGGTTTTCCTGATCTGTGAAATTTTTTTTCTTATTTTTAAAAATCCTTACCTTCTGTCTTGGAATCCATATGAGTACTGGTTCCAAAGCATCTGGGATTAAATGACTTGCCCAGGGTCACCCAAGTAGGAAGTGTCTGAGGCCAGATTTGAACCCAGGTCCTCCTGATTCCAAGCCTGGCACTTTATCTACTAAGCCACCTAGCTTCCCCAATCTATGCAGTTTCCAATGTACCAGTTTGAAATGATTCAACAGAATTTAATTATTTAGTTAAATTAGTAGCTAAGCAACTTAGGAAATAAAAATGTAGCAATTAACTAGTTTTGTGAACAAAATGGAGTCATTCTCAAAGTGGAGTAGCTCTGAATCCACAGTTCCATGTGCCAGGCACTGTGCTAAATGCTGAACAATTCTTACCCCATCTGATCCTCACAACAACTCTGGGAAGGTGAACAGTAGAAGTTTTTGTTTTGTTTTGTTTTGTTTTTTAATTGCAATGCTAAATCTTTTAATTACTAGATTAATCCTCCTGAAACATCTTGGGGCAGCTAGATAGCACAGTGGATACTTGGTATCGATTCTAAGAAGATAAGAGTTTAAAAAAATTCTGAAACATCTTTGAGTTACTATAATAGGAAACGCTTACTGTTTTTAATCTGAATTTGTGGTCCACTCCACATCTTAAGCAACTAGATGAATGGGTTCTTGGGCTTGCTTGCTCTATAGCCTTGCTGATAGTTATATTTTTCTGTATAAGATTAGGTCCTTAAAGTATCTCATTCTGAAGAATTTGTGTGTATAAAAATAGATAGGGACCTTGTCAACAACTGTCTTTGTGTGTTTATTTATGTGTATGTATATATATATGTGCATATATATATATATATATATCCTTAAAAGAGGGGGATAGGATAAAGATGTAAACGTTTTGAATTGAAGCACTTAAGTGCTATCATTCACATTTTATATATGGAGAAACTGAGGTAAAAAGGAGGTAAAAGGATTTGCCATGGTCACACAGTGACTAAATATCTCAGGTCAGATTTAAATGCAGGTCTTCTTGCTCCAGCCACTGCACCACCCAGCTGCCTAATCAGGTAATAAAGGAAGGATCCTGGAAAGGACCTTAGAAGTCCACTGGGTCACTGCCTTCACTTTACATACTTTGTAATCTGAAGCCTATAGAGGTAAAGCAGCTTGCCCTAGGTAACAACAACTCCCATATATGAAGCATTTTAAGATACTTGGACTACTTTCATCATGGCACTGTGCCCTGTCACCAGAGGGAATCAAGGTTGTAATTCTTTTACTATTCCCATTTTCGAGGTAAGCTGCTAAACTTCAGAGAGGGGGCATGATGAACCGAAAGACACAGCCAATACGTTTCAGAGCCAGGATACAAACCAAGTTCTCCTGACTTCAACTTCAGCATTCTTTTCATATGAAACCATATTGCTATCTTCAAGACCTTTCTGTCTCAAAGCTGATGTCCCTGGCTGAATGTTTTGGAATCCTGGTTGTGTATTTGATTTAGGGTATTAATATTATTATTGCCAATATAAAGTACCTTCCCATCTATCACGTCACTGAATCCCTGTGACAACCCTGAGGTAGGTGGGACCAACAATATTATTGGATACAAATGCAAAACCCAAGGCATAAAGACATTCAACAATTCCATTTGTGTTGAGCATCTGCTATGTACAAGTCAAATGACAGGCACAGGGGACAGAAAGACAAGCATGAGAAAGTCTCTGCCCTCAAGCAGCCTGAGGTAGGATAAGACCTGAACACATAAGAATGTGAGGAAGAAGAGAGTACTAACTAGTCTGGCAATCTGAAAAAGGCTTCCCATAGCAAAAAGTACATGTGCGGAGCCCAGAAAGAGACTTTGGATTCAAAGAGGGTTAGGGTTAGGGTAAAGAGAAAGGTACAGAAGACTTTGCAGAAGCATGGGATAGGAGATAGAATGCCGAGTTCACAGAAAATGAAATGATCCTTAGAGCTGGAATGTAGAGTATGAAAAGAGCAATGTGAAGTTAGTCTAGAAAGATAGAAACTGATGGTGTAAGCCTTTAAATACCAAGCTGAAGAGTTTGTATTTTACCCCAGCAGAAACAGAGAGCCACTCAAGATTCTTGAGCAGGGGAATTACATAGTCAGAATTATATGATTTTGCTTGAGTTGTTTTGACAACTGTATGGAGCAGGGGTTGAAGAGAGGAGAGACTGAAAACAGGGAGATTAATTAGGAGATGATTGAAATACTCTAGGGGAGAGATGATGAAGGCCTGAAATAGGATGGTGGCTATAACAATGGGGAGAAGGGGACGGAAGCAAGAGATCTTATAGAGATGTAACTGATAAAACTTGGCAACTGATTGAATTTGGGGGGAGTGCTTTAAGATTTTCAAAATGCTCTGCATATATTGTGTCACTTAATTTCCACAACCACCATGGGAGGTAGGTGCTACTATTATCACCATTTTACAGACGAAAAAACCAAGGCTGAGAAAGGTGAAGTGACTTAACAAGGATTCTGTAAGTGTGTGAGACAGGATTAAACCTGGGGTCTTCCTGGTCTCTGAGTCCAGTGCTCTATCCACTACACCAAACTGTCTCCAAGGAGGAAGATTTGAAAATAACACAAATTGACTAAAGTCAAACATGCAACTAATGGCAAAATCCAGGATAGGAAATCCTAGTCATCTGAATCCCAGCCCAGTGTCCTGTTCATTGGAACATAATGCTGATGCTGGAGTCACTGACTCCACTGGCAGATGAGGGGATTCTTTTTCTTAAATCAAGTCCACCCTGAAACACCCTTGTTGACTCAACTCTTCTTGGATCTTCTGTCTTTTCCCTGGCACTTCTGCCCCACCATCAATGCTCTTTAGCTTTGATCTTCTCTCCAGACCTACCAAATCCAAAGAACATGTATAAATAAGAAAATATACAATGGAAAATGGTGTTTTTTTCTTCCTTTTTGGGGGGGGAGGGGGCAAAGAGCCAGCAGTTTGAGAATTATCTCACTCTGCCTTGCTCCTTTTTTTAAATTTTATTTCTTTTTTTTTTTGGTTACATTTTAAGTTCTGAGCTGTCTCCCTCCCTTCCTCCCCACCACACAATAGAGAAGGCTACCACTTGACAAAGATATAGATATAGATTTATATTAAAAACACACACATATTGGGGCAGCTGGGTAGCTCAGTGGATTGAGAGCCAGGCCTAGAGACGGGAGGTCCTAGATTCAAATCCGGCCTCAGACACTTCCCAGCTGTGTGACCCTGGGCAAGTCACTTGACCCCCATTGCCCACCCTTACCACTCTTCCACCTATAAGTCAATACACAGAAGTTAAGGGTTTAAAAAATAAAAAAATAAAATAAAATAAAAACACACACATATACATGTATACATATGTGTGTGTAATATATACACATATGTATATATGTAAAACTAGTCCATGCATACTTCTACTTATCAGCTCTTTCTCCGGAGGAGGACATACACAATTATTCTTCAAACAATATTGCTATTGCTATATACAATATTCTCTTGGTTCTACTCATTTCACTCTTCATTATTTCAGACAAGTCTCAGCCTTGCTCCTTATCTCAGTCCCAGTAATGCTGTGCGAGGCATTGCTGATCCCCTAAAGCTCTTTCCAGTGAGAAGGAGCAAAGATGTGTGTTCCTTTTCTAACCATATGGGGATTATGGAATTTGTCTGAGGCTAAACTTTCTTGTCTCTTTTTTGGACATCCACTACCCCGATCTAAAAACAGAAATTTACATTTGAGAGACAGAGTGGTTTGGTGGTTAGAGAATTAGGCATAAAAAGTTGTGTAACCACAGAAATTAAATCAGTTCCCCAGGCAATTCCCTAAAAACGTAAGATTTAGGTGGGTTGCCAATCTTCTTTTGTGGAGGAAGCCCCCAACACACAGATGAAATCACAGATCCGAACCCAAAACAAAACCAACTTAACACATATAAATTTATAAAGTACCTCACATATATGATCTCCTTTGGTCTCACAACAATCCTATGAGGCAGATGGTGTAATTAACTATTTTCACCTCCATTTAAAAAAATTTATTTTAAAATCTTTTTCCATGTTTACATAATTAATTTTCTTTCCCTCCCCTCTTTCCTCCCTGCTCCCAGAGTCGACAAGCAATTCCACTGGTTGTACAAATGTTGTCATTTGATACCCATTTCCATATTATTCCTTTTTGCTATAGAGTGATTTTTAAAAGTCTAAACCCCAATCACATCCCCATATATACATGTGATAAGTGATGTCATATAGTTCTTTCTCTCAATGTGGTTAGCATTCTTTCTCATAAGTCTTTCAGGAGTTTCACCTCCATTTTTGCAAATAAGAAAAGAGACTTGGAGGAAGTGAGTGACTTGCACAAAATGTATAGGTAGTAAATGATGTAGTTAGAGCTTGAATTTAGGTCTTTTGATTCCAAAGTCCAGTTTTCTTTCTACTATCTAAAGGGCACAAGCATTCAGGCTTGTCTACCTATATTCTCAAGACTGAATCATTGGATATGTGGGGCAAAGAGAGGGCCCTCCTTGGACATTTGTAGACAGAAGGCACCAGAGGAAAAGGCTATGACTTGTTTGAGAGGATTTGGAGGGATGATGGGTTGGTATTATTTGGATAAGTATTAAAGCATCAAGATGAGATGCAAAAATGTATAAGAAGGGCAGCTGGGTAGCTCAGTGGAGTGAGAGTCAGGCCTAGAGACAGAAGGTCCTAGGTTCAAATCCAGCCTCAGACACTTCCCAGCTGTGTGACCCTGGGCAAGTCACTTGACCCCCATTGCCCACCCTTACCAATCTTCCACCTATGAGACAATACACCGAAGTACAAGGGTTAAAAAAAAATGTATAAGAAACAATGTTGAGTTTCAGTTGGTCCAATGAGGTTTTTAAATGATAATACTGAGAAATAATTAGTCTATGAAAGTGGGAATGCTGCCATATGATGAGTTCATATAATCAGAGGAAAATTCTGAGCAGGTATAACAAAATATAAATGTTCAGGGGAGCTCAGAGCTTCTTTTTTTGCAACAAGATTCTGGCTCTGACTCCAGGGGCATAAGTGGGGCAAATAGACTCAGGGTGTAGACCCAAAGAAGGCTTCCTGGGATAAAATGGAATATAGAGCAGCACTACCTAGTTTGAAGGTCTCATGGAAAGTTAAGGTTTTCTTGACACCTAAAGTGGAATTGAAAAGATGGAGGACTTGGACTCCCAGCATCTTTTCTTCTCTCCTTTTGGATTGTCCCAAATACTCAAAACACAAAGTATATCACCAGAAGCTTCCTTCTGGAAACCTGCCTTGGAACTCTGAAACAGGGTAGCCCAACATTAGAGTTCTCTAATTCCCTAGCTTATCCACACACCACACATACATAAATACATATTCTGTCCAGAAGTATCTCAAAAGATGACTCCATGGTATCCCCTCCCATATGAAGGCCTCTTCCTTTCTTTCTTGGTTCCCTCTGATCTTCCTGGCACACAGGATTATTCTCTTCCATCTATTCTTTACTTGATCTCACCCTACTTTGCTCTTTCTGTATTCCCACTGAGTACAAAATATCATGGGGAGAAGTTTATGTGTGAAAAAATCTGACCTCTCCCTTTGTAGGAAATATTTGTCTCCAGGGTGAGATCTTAGAGGGAATGGTTCCTTCAGGCTACTGTATCCCTGGGAGGAATATTTTAAGGGAAGGGAGGAAAAAACATTTTTAAAGTGCCTACTGTGTGCTCTAAGCATTTTACAAATATTATCTCTCTTTTTTTTTTTGCTCACCATAACCTTGGAACGTAGAAGGTATTATTGCCCCCATTTTACAGAGAAAGTTACTGAGGCAAACAGCCAAAATGAAGCCTAAAGTCACACAACTAAGAAGTATCTGAGGTTTGACTTAAACTCAGATCTTCCTAACTCTAATTCCAATGGTCTGTCCACTGGGCCACCTCTCAAAGCTCCCAACTAGGAACAGATATCCTCAGCTTCCCAGAGCTCTCCTCACTCCTTTGCTCTAATTCAGCCAGAGGATGGAGGTTGCAGAATTCCAGATGCATATCAATGCCTGTTCCCTTGATTTCTAAGACATGGATTCATGAACCCCAGGACAGTTGGGTGCCAGCCCTTTTTCTGTGATAATGTTAGGTAGAAAATGAACTAGCTTGGGAGAGTGGATGAATTCAAAAAGACTCAGCAGATCTAGGGAGGAATTTGGGGCTGGGAAATCCCAAGGGGCAGGCAAGGTGGAGGTAAAGGCAAGGGTCCAACGAAACATTCCTTCCTGTGACTGCCTTGAAATCTCACTGATTTCATTCTCAACTTTCCATTCCCAGTTCTCCCAAAGGTGAACTCAAAAGCCAAACTCCAAGTCCACATATTCTCCTGACCTCCCTTCCTTACAGGCTGGGCCCTCAGTTGCCAGGGCAACAGGGTTTGTGTTCCCTGCCTCCGGGACTACCCTTGCCCTGGGTGAGGGGCTGGGGCCTTGGGCAGAGAAGGGGCATGGAGTGAGGGAAAGGGTATTGTGGAGCAGCAGCTGCATGGTGATGCTGGGGGAGGGGGTTTGGGGGGGGGGGTGGGTGGGAGCAGCTGCAGCCAGGGCCTCAGCGCCCAGCTGCACCTTATTTGTCCCTGGCAGTGGGAGAGGCTGATGTGGATGGAATGCTGAACAACACTGGAATGGGGGGGGGGGATAAATAAGTGCCCAGTTTGTCCAGATGCCCTTCCCTTCCTCCCAGCCTTCACCCCTCCTCTGCCAAAGCTGGGTTCAGAACCTTTCACTAGAGGTATGGCAGGAGGAGGACAGGGACCCCTCAAGAGACCTTGGGCCAGAAAAAAGCTAGAAGGACAGAGAGGAATTGTGAAAGGGAAGAGCTTAGACACAAAAAAAGGGGGTTAAAAAAAAGAGAGAGAGAAAAGCATTGAGGCCAGTGAAGAAGGAGCTAGGATAGAGGAGGTCAGGGGTAGCCAGGGTTTAAAGTGGTCCTTGACCTAGGGGCAAGCCCCACCTTGAGGCCCTTCCCTCCACACACCTACAGCCACTGTTCTCTTCTCTCGCTCCCTGCTCTTCCCCAGTGCCTAGTTAGAGAGCTCAAGCTGGGCTTGTCTAAGGGCCTGGGCTGCAGTGGTAGATGCCTGTTCTGTGGGGCTCATAGCAGGGATCTGTTGCTCCCCAGTAGAACTGGGGTGGGTAGAGAGAGCCAGAAAAGGAGAAGAAACAGAATTCCAAACAGCTGCAGGAGCGAGAAGTGGGTTAACAGTGCCTATCTAGAGCTCAGGCTTCAGCTGAGGAGGAAGAATGCATGTAGCCACATTTGTGCCTGCAAGGCCAGCACGGGAGGGGAACTGGCAGCCCAGCTTCTCTCAGAGACTGCCAGGAGTGGCTGAACTTCACTGTCTGGAAAGGACAAGTGATCCACCTTAGGGATCCTGAGCTGTCCCTCATTGAGGCGGGAGGAGGGAAGGTTTGGGGCTAAGGAGCAGCACTTCTGGGAAACAAGGAGATCTGAGGACAGGATCTTTTCCCCCTTCTCTGTTCAGTTTTCTACTTCCCAGGCTGCAGTCTGCTAAGTGGCTGCTCTAAGCTAATTGATCTCCAGACAACTGTTGGCTAAAGTAATAGGGAATTGATATAAGTAACTAAGTGCCTCTGGGGGCAGGAGCCAGGAAGCAACTGGGGGGAGGAGCTGCTTTGAATCATGGGCCTCTCTTGCTGTCCTAGCCTGGGTCCAGGGTTATCTGTCCTTGAAAGACTTGACTTAGATGGACAAGGCTACAGCAATGGGCTAAGTAAGGGCTTAGTGGGGGAAAGAGGTATAGCAGAGCCTAATGGAGTGCCTGGGGATTTTCCACATGTAGATAGGGTTTGCTTCTAAGGCTCCTGAAATGATTCCCCTGCAAATATTTTCAAAGGTCCATGATTCTAGGAGAGGGGAATTTTATGCTAAGCACTGGGGAGAGAGTTTGGGGGAAGAGAGCTAAGGGCTAAGGATGAGTGGAAGGACCTAAATCCTGAGAATGGAGTGTAGAGAGAAAGGTGAAATAGCAGGACTGGAAGCCAAATCTTGGGAAGGAGAGACTCAAATATCTAGTGATGTCAAGGTGATTTTTTTTTAAACCCTTAACTTCTGTGTATTAGTTCCTTGGTGGAAGATTGGTAAGGGTAGGCAATGGGGGTCAAGTGACTTGCCCAGGGTCACACAGCTGGGAAGTGTCTGAGGCCAGATTTGAACCTAGGACCTCCCGTCTCTAGGCCTGACTCTCAATCCACTGAGCTACCCAGCTGCCCCCTCAAGGTGATTTTTCTCAATTATCTCTGCTTTTGCTCTATCACCCCCTGAAACCTGCAGCCCCATCTTAATTCATCTCTTCAGTAAATCCCTATAGTATAGTAGTTGGGACCCTTCAGCCTCATACAATTGCCTATACCCTCCCTCTTCTCCCTTTCCCTAATATCAGCTGAGAATGGACTCTCTCCCTCTCTTTCTTTTCCCTCTCTCTCCCTCCTCTCCCTCCCTCTCTCTCCCCTTCCCCCTTTTCTTCTCTCCCCCTGTCTCCCTGTCCCCTCCCCCTCTCCCTCTCCATATAGACATATATACCAAAAAGATCAAGAGAGATAATATTTGTAAAGCACTTAGAACAAGTGCTTGGAATTTTGGATGTATCTCACTCCTTTTCCTGAGCATTTTCTAGCTCCTTTGGGTCAGGACTCCCTAAGGTTGGGGAAGTACCACATTAAACTTTGGTTACCCCTGAATTACTCTATCCCACCTCATTCTTCACTGGCCTGAATGAGATTAGGGATGAGTAGAGGATGAAGCTGGGCGTAAGAATTCCTGGGTTCTATTCTCAACTGCTTACCTCTCTCCCTGTATATTTTTCATGTCTCATCCCCCTACTCTGTTTTCCACTATTTCTCACTATGGTCCCAGCTACTTCCCGATTGGATTCCTCTTGTAATATTCATTGCCAAGGTTCTGAACTTCCCCCTCTTATTGGAGCCACTGACAGAAGAGAGAAGAGCAAGCAAGGAATACTTATCAGGGTGTGCAAGGGGCCTGTCTATACAATCTGGCCATCTCTTTAAAGATGTATGTGATGGAAATGCAGTACTTACATTCATGTCTCATGACCTTCTTCCATTCCCAAGATTTGGGCCCTTCTACCTACTACAGCTTGGCTCTCTTTCCCATTTCAAAGACTCTTTCACTAAATCCTCTAGTGTTTTAGCATGGCAGAGAGGTGATCCTTCCAAACCATGCCTGCAGAGCAAAAGGCCTGAAAGTGATTTCTGAGCTGGAAAGGCTTTGAGTATGGGCCTGGCAGACTATGGTCAGAAGAGCAGCCTAGCTAAGTTCTAGGAGGCTCATCAACTGAAAGCCAGCCGCCACCAAGTCCTGATGATATGTACCAAGCTAAACTTCATCTTTACTATGCAATAACATGTCCCCCCCATGCCATCCCTTTTAAGCATTCGCTCCCCTGATCTCCTTTTCTTTCTCTGAAGCTACTCTCTAGGAAATGAGTTAAAAAGTATGACCCATTTCTTTAAGATCCATCAAGGTCTTTAAACATAAACTTTTCCAAGCCATTGGTGTATCCTTCCTGGATGATGAGCCTTGTAGCCAGATAAATGTGGTACTTAATGAGTGACCATGCATCTAGCTATGTACTCAATATATTTTGACTGCCAAGGTATCAGCTTCAGAAATGATCTTGCCAAGTTGGGGGTCATGTTGCTATCATCTGGAGAATTACCTGGCTGCCACAGGGCTTCATATTGCTTCTTGATCATCACCAGGATGTGCCCAATCTGAGGAGAGACTATGCATATAAGTGAACCTCTGCATATAGGACAAGGGGATGTTGGGGGAAGGTATATGAACATTTATGCATGTCTCTATGTGTCACAGGGACTATACCTCTATGCATAAAGGAGGATCATAGACTCAGGAGCTGGAAGGGAATGATCTAGTCCAAACCGCTCATTTTACAGATGGGGAAACTGAGGCCCAGAGACGTTAAATGACTTGCCTGTGATGACTTGGGTTTATAAGTGGCAGCACTAGAATATGAGCTGGGATTTATTTAACTGAAGGCTATCTCCCTATAGCAGTGATTCCCAAAGTGGGTGCTGCAGCGATCCAGGGAGCCGGTGATGGCCACAGGTGCATTTGTGGGCAGTGAATAACTGTAAGGGGCGGTGATAGTATGGGACAGGGGGCGCTAAGTCATATTTTTTCTTGAAAGGGGGCAGTAGGCCAAAAAAGTTTGGGAACCCCTGCTCTATAGTGTTCATCCATTATGGTATAGCTCCATTCACAATTATGCACATAAACAAGCTTTCAACTATACTTTCTCCAAAAGCAGGCTTTTTCCTCTATACCACACACAAAACTCTGTGTGTCTGTGTTATGGTGGATGTATGTGTAAGCACACTTCTCTGTGTATAAGCATGTACATTTTAAAATAACTGTCCACTTGTGTGTAACTAAGAGAGTGTGTGTCTAGGTGACAGTATGCTTGTGTGTGTGTGTGACTGCGGAGGTATGTGGATGATGGTGCAAGCAGATTTCATCTTAATGTAAGGAAGAATTTCCTAATGCAGGTAGCTAAAAATGGAATTAAGGTAGTGAGTTCTCCATCAATGAAAATTGTTAAATAAGGGCTGGCAGACCTCCTTTCAGGAATTCTGTAAGAGAAATTAGTCCATAGGACAGGGTGTTAAACTAAAACGATCCCTTAGGTGTCTTCTAACTGTAATTCTGTTGTGAATCAGTTGTTCTTGTAAATAGAACTACTGCACTTTAGCCACTTCTCTGTCGCACTATAGTGCAATATGGGTTGCAACAATGGGGGGTTGAGGAGGTAGAGAGCTCCTCTTTGTATGTAACTGTGGAAAAGCAAGTCTGTATACATGGACTAATGTGTGTCAGGGACATATAGCCTATCCTCAGAGCTGCCTATATTCTATGGCTCAAAAATAGGAAGATGGAACGAAGCAGAGACATCGAAAGGTGTTCACTCTAGAGAGAGAAGTTCTGGGTGGAAAGTCACCCAAGGTGGCAAGACTCCCAGGCCAAGAAAGGGGATTTTGAGGAGTTTGTGTTAAAGAGCATTATTGAAGTTCAATGTGTGTATTCATGAGTGCCTCACTCTGCTTGTACTCTTGGTATGTCTTTGTGTGTGCTCTCTACATGGGTCTGTGGGTGTGTATTCAAGTGAGTGTGTACAACTCTTCCTTCACCAATGGTCCATCCATCCATTCATAGCTCTTCCTCAGAAGCCTGTGTCCCTGAGAGGCTGGGACAGATGGGAATTGCTGTTAAGCCCAGAAGAGTTCAGAGCTGTCCAGCCATAGAAGGTCACTGGCAGAAGGAGATGGAGGTGGGTCTAGGAGGAAGGAATCCATTAAAGACTGGAGAGGGCAGCAAGAGAAAAGAGGAAGAAAAGGCAAAAAAAGCAGGGTGGATAGTGGGAAAGGGTGCCGAGGGGTTCAGTGTCTCTGCACTCTGTTCTTGGATTCTGTGAGTGTGGGTGTGTGTTGTGGGTCTCTGCCCACAGATGTTGGGAGGATGCAGGAAGAGGGCTATATGTCTTTGGTTGGATGGAGAAGGTTAGTATGTACAGGGGAGAGTAAGAGTGGGGAGAAAGAGAGTGCCTGTGTGTGTATGAGTGTGTACACATATGCAAGAACCCTGCTTCCCCTCCTCCTTGTCATATGTATATTCCTCCTGTCCTGACTTCTAACAATAAAATCCCAGGGCTAAACTCTCCCAACCTCACTCTGGAAACCAGCAAGCAGGAGTGGCTGGGGCTGGGGCTGGGAGTGCCCTCTAGAGGCCACAGAGAACATAAGCACTTGCTGTGTTCCTCCACCCCCCACTCCCAGCCCTAGATAGGTATCTTTTGGTATACAGAGCACTGGAATGGGAGAGAAGGAGGCACAAGGGAAAAGACTATGGCTGCCCTCAAGGAGCTTATATTCAAGTTGGGAAAACACAACATTCTCAGAAAATGTCTGTACCATTCCTTAATTATTGTGCAGTATCATGTAGAGCCTAGAAGGACAACAGAAATTCCTTAGGCATGGGAGATCTCTCTCCCCAGGAACTTTTTTCTTACTGTTTCTTGCTTCTGCTTTTGTAGCTCTTTTTATTTTTTGGCGTCTGTGACTTCCCATGTTTCTTTCTCTAGTTCCTTGTATCTCTTTCTACCTCTGTCTCCATGTGTTGATTTCTCTCTGCATTTCTGGGTATCTCTCTGCGTCATACATTTCTTGTTGCATCTCCACTTCAATACATTTTTCCCCTTCTCCATTATGCCCTTCTTCTAGGCAAGGAAAGAGGCTCACATTCTCTATGATAGAACCCAGGCATCTTGGTTTCCCAGCCATCATCCAACACTGAGAAGCCCTAGGAGTTTGCTTCCTATTTGTCCCAACCATTCCATCTTCCTTTCAATATTCTAGCAATATTGTGAATGCAGCTGGAAAAAATAAAGGGTTACAAAGGAATGATGGAGGAGCAGAGGGAAGAGAAGAGCCCAGATTGGAGCTATGATATAAACAACAGGACTACTTATTAGGTAGAACAGAACCAGGGCTTCTTCTAACATTTATCTCTTCTTGCTTTGACATAGCAGAGCAAGAATTAACCCTACTTTCTCTTCTCTTCTCTTCTCTCTCTCTCTCTCTCTCTCTCTCTCTCTCTCTCTCTCTCTCTCTCTCTCTCTCTCTCTCTCCCCCCACCTCTCCCCTCCCCCTTCATCACTGTGCCAGCAATGGAGTCTAGGTTTGACAGCTCAAGTTCCTCCCCACTGGCATGAAGTAACCAGAGCCCCTCTGAGGGACTAGGGGGCCAAAGGATTAGAAGAGAATGGGTTGAAGAGTCATAGGACCCAAGAGCCTCCTGGAAGGGGAAAGCTTGTTGGTCTAGGGTCTTGAGAGGCTGAATGCTTGAAGAGACTGAGGAAGGGGCTAAATGATGGAATAGAAGGCCAGCACTTAGGAACCCTGAGTAAAACAGCCTTGGTTCTTAGATCTCCCATCCTGACCTTGGCCCCACAGGTTAGGATAAGATTTCTAGAACTGATGTCTGAAAGGCAATAGGAGTATGGGGGAGGGGGGTAAAGGGAGGGTCAAAGCAGGAGGCAAAGAGGGATGGAAGAGCAGCCAGGAAGCTTCTTAGTTGATTGAGGGGTTATATCACCCCTCCCCATGCTGGGAAATGGCTACAAATGAGTCTGTGGTCACTGAAAGACTTCTGCTAATGGATCTTTGGGCTGCCCTAAAAGCCACAGAAGGAAAGGAGGGGTGGGGAAAGGGTAGGAGGAATCAACTGAATTTGTTATGGGATGGGGAACTCCATGGGGAATGGAGTTAAGTATCTAGTAGAAAGGACTAGAGCAATTCGAGAAATAAGAGAGGAGTTATAGGAAGATGGATGGGTTAGCTTCCTAGCTATAGAAAGAAGTTAGGTGCCATGATTTAAAAGGATCTTAGGCACCATAGTCTCAAGAGGGACTAGATTGGGAAGAGAATGGAGGAAAAGGCTGGAATGGGGTTGGGGAGTGATATAAATCAGAACCTGAAGTAGTGGTATTTGAGGGTGGGGGAGGGACTTGCTGAGAGAGAGCTTCTGTGGCTAATGCAAAGATATGGATGATTATCGGACCAGCCCCTGCCATTGGTATTTCATGGGGGAGGTAGAAATAAGGAGCACTGGTCACTAATTTAAACAATTGTAATCCTAAAGGATTCCTCATCTGGGAGGAGGATTAGAGTCCCCAGCTGAAGCTGGGAGGTCAGGAGAGGGTTTTCCTTTTCTATCAGCACCACCTCCTCCTTCTTACAGGCCATCAATTATTTAGCAGCAGAGATGACTGAACCACTCTGCCTCTACCCCAGCTCCGCCCCATGTTCCCTCCCTCTTCTTCCTTTACATGCCACACTTAGGGCTCAGGCACAGAGAGCTGGACTGCTTTGGGACTCGGCTGGCTACCATTGCCAGCCAGCCCAGACCTGGGCATCTTACCCCCTTCTCTTCTTGCTCCTTCCCTTTCCTCCTTCCGTCCTTTTAGTCCCAGCGATATCATCCTTCCATCTCCCTCCCTTGATCTCCCAAAGATGCCCATCCAGATTTTCTGCTCCGTGTCCTTCTCCTCCGGTGAGGACCCAGGGTCTGTAAGGGACAGCTGGGGTCCCAATCATCAGCAGCAAGAAGAGTCTGAATCTGAGTCAGAAGAGGAAGAGGAGGAGGAGGAGGAAGAGGAAGAGGCAAAGGAGGAAGAGAAAGGTTTAGCAATGGACTTGGTGGCTTTTGCCAATAGCTGCACCCTCCATGGTGCCAGCCATGTTTTTGTATCAGGAGGCTTAGGGCCACGCCAGTTGTTATGGGCTGTGGCCTTTGCCCTGGCACTGGGTACCTTTCTGTACCAGGTTGGGGATCGGGTGACCTATTACAGAAGCTACCCACATGTGACGTTACTGGATGAGGTGACCACTTCTGAGCTAGCCTTTCCAGCTGTCACCCTTTGCAACACTAATGCTGTGCGGCTGTCCCAGCTCAGCTATCCTGACCTTCTCTACCTGGCTCCACTGCTTGGGCTGGAGGATGGGGAAGACCCTGGTGTACCCCTTGCTCCACCAGGCCCTGATGCCTTTTCTGGGGAGCCTTTCAACTTGCATCGTTTCTACAATCGCTCCTGCCACCGGCTGGAGGACATGCTGCTCTACTGCTCCTATCGAGGGGGCCCTTGTGGCCCCCACAACTTTTCCGTGGTGAGTCAAGGTTATCCCTCTTCATCCCCCATAATCCAGAGAGCATGGGGCCTGCCTGCCCATTACCTCAAGGGGCATTAGCATCTTCCCTGTGGCTTCTACTCCAGGTGGCATCTGGTCTGTCTAACAAAACTCCCCCAAGAAAAAGGTTGGTTTTGATTTTTTAAAGGGCCTTTGCAAACTTTATCCCCACCTCTAGTCCATCTCTAAGTGATAGATCTGTTTCAGGGGCTTTGGAATAGGACTTGGAAGTAGAGATCTGAGAAGGGAACAAAAGAAGGCTTAAAAGAAGGAGAAAAGAGAAGATCTAAGGTTGGGATCCTATGAGGTTTGGTCAATACTCAGGAATTTGAAGGACAGAGGAATAGGAAAGAAGATTCTGCCATTGTCCATTACAAGATAGAGGTAGGGGGAGGATCTGGCAGACAATTAGTTACCTCTCATGGCATCAAGACTAGGCCTATATAGAGGTATATTCTTCCCTTCCTGTCCCAACACTTTTCCAAACTTCTATCTTTTCTCCCCAGTTGTGTGTATGTGTGTGTGTGTGTATGTGTATGGGTGTGTGTGTGGGGGGGTGCATTCCTTTGCCTCACAAGGTCAAGAGTATATATGTGAGCAGTAATGGGATATGATCTTCCCATGCCTGGCTTCCATCCATCTGCAGCTATTCAGAATCCTTGGAGAAAGGGGAGTTAGTATTAGGAACTGGGAATCATTGTGGTTCCTGGGTTCTCACTCCCAGCTCCAATATTGCCTAACAGCTCCAAAGTCTGTACAGTGTATGGTCAGAGGGTACCCTGCCACCCATCCTCCAAGTTTTTGTTGTCATTGTCCCTCATACTTAAAGAAGACCAAAATTACATCACGACGTTGGCGTTGATGTACGGTGTATCCAGCTGTGGCTGATCAGACCACTACAAGCTCAGAAGGCTCTGCCGTGGTCACAGGAAGACTGCAGGTTGGGCACAAATAGTACTGTTCAATTTCTCTAAAGTCTAGCTTCAAAATCTTGTCAGGATCCTCATTGGAGCAGGAATTGGGAATGGACAGACTATGTCACATCAGAAAAGCATAGGGACCTGGGAAAAATGGAATTATTGAGCTCCTGAGCCCAAAAGAATTCCCCAAAGATCCTAGAGAGATGGAAAGAAACATTAGGAGTAGAGAAGAGAAGCTTTGGGGAGAAAGGTTGGCAGTGCCCACTAATAAGCTGAAATTTCTCCTCTGGAACCACGAGGTGGCAGCAGTATCTCAGAGCAGGATGTCCTAAAGTTTATGTCATCTGGGCTCCAGATTCACAACTCAGATCTCCCGCCACATCCCCCATCCCTTCTTAGTCCCATTATTTCCCCTAATAGCAACAGATACTACACCTTCTACTTCCTTGAAATCCTCTGTAGAACATTAAATATTCAAATCTTGAATGAATTAATGAAAAAATTTATATATATATATGAGACTTTTACCAGAATCATAAGATAAAAAAAGTGGAAATATTCTTAGAAATCATCTAGTTCTTATTTTTTAATTAAAAATGTTTTATTGATGCCATTTATCCTTAAACCATATTTATTTCCCATTACTTGCTCCAAAATGAATACTTCCTTGTCACCAAGGGAAACATCTAATACAGAAACTATATACACTATTCTGTCCTGGTAGTCACCCACCTCTCTGTTGTAAGAGAGGAGGAGTGATCCATTATCTCTTCCCTGGGAACTTCATTGGCTTTTCTATTGCGCAGAGTTCAACTCCTTTACGTGGTTACAATTATTATATGTATTGATCTCTTTTTGGATCTGCTCATTTTGAACTACATCAGTCCGTACAAATCTCCCCATTTCTCTGGCTTCTTATTTGTCATTTCTTACAATACAGGAAGATGGTTTTATATACATATAGCAAGGTCAGTTTTTTAGGAGTTTCTCGATGAACGATGGGTGCCCCTTTTGTTTCTAAGTTCCTTGCTACCACAAAGAGTGTTGAATGTTTTGGTATATACCACACCTTAGTTTCTTTCTTTGACTTCCTTGTCTTGTCTCTGCTCCCACATTCTTCAGATGAAGAAACTGAGGCCTAGGGAAGGGAAGTGTCATACTTAAGGTCACACAACAAGTGAAACAAGTAAACCAGGAGCTATTGTTCTTTCCAATACACCTTGTGCCTTAGCAATACCTTCCTGACAATCATCTGACTCCATGCTCCCTGTGACTCTGGATGGGAGGTCAAAAAATCCAAAGCTTTGATTTTGGTTTAAGAGAAGAGAATTGGGGAGTCCCAGACAAATGGCTATGCTATCTGGACTTTGTCCTCAAAATGGAGGGGAAAGAGTATTTTTCCTAGTTGTGGAGAGGATTAGCAGTCATGTCTCATGGCTTACTGGATTCTGGGACCCCAGATTCTTCTGAGGGTGGGAATTAGGAATCAGCAAAGAAATAATGATTTTCTTCTTCTTATCTCTGACCCAACTATACTCATTGTTTCTTTTTTCCTGAGCTATCTCTCTATATGGGGTTCGTAATTCTAGAGTCCATTAACTTTTTAAAAATATATGTAACTCAATGACTGTATTTGAGTATTAATTGGTTTCTTTTGTAATCCTGTGTATTTTGTTTTATGCATTTAAAAACATCATTCTGAGGAGACTTCACTAAACTGGCAAAAGTGTGGAGATCTCTCTCTCTCTCTCTCTATCTCTCTCTCTCTCTCTCTCCCTCTTTCTCTCTCTCTCTCTCTCCCTCTCCCTCTCTTCTCTCTCTCTCTCTCTCTCTCTCTCTCTCTCACACACACACACACACACACACACACACACACACACACACACACACACATTAAGAACCCTTGGTCTATATTAATTCTATAATTTCCTTTGGGATGCTATACTTTTCAAAGGTGATAGTACCCGTGGCCACACCCACATACTCCCAGTTTGTGAAAAATGATTATTCTTAATTAGTGCTGTGAGATAGATTTAATAATTACGCACATTTATATAGTGCTTAAAGTGTGTAAGATATTTTCCATACATTACTCATTTGGTCCCTACAACAACCTGTAAGGTAAGTATTAGTGCCATTTTATAGATGAGGAAAGTAAGACTTGGGGAAACTAAGTAAATACCTATGGTCACACAGCTAGTAAATGTCAAGAGGTGAGGTTTGAACCCAGCTCTTTAGGACTTGAAATCCAAGAATATTTTCTCCAACTCTCTATCCACCAGATGGTGCTTCCTCTCTTCTGAGAGGATCAAAAAGAATGAATCATGTGGGCTATGGGATAAACACTGAGAGGGCCAACTGTTAAGTTGAGGGCCTTTTTATTTGTAAGCAGAGATTTCTTCTGGGCTCTCTATGGAAATACTTTTTCAAGTGTTCCTTGGTTAGTGGTTCTTAATACTCCAGGAGATAGCAAAGAAGAGCCTAGGTACCAGTTATGGAAAGGGAATATTCACCTAGACTAAGCTCAACATCTCAAATCTTTTTCTGTCCCTGCCTCTTTCTGTAAGAAGGGAACCAGAAAAATGAAGGAAGTTACATCGGACTGATGGAGCACCTCTCTCCACCGGGGAGGTCAAGGATCTGGGTCAAACTCATTAATAGCTTTGCTTGTCAGTTGTGACTGGCATAATGATATAGGACCTGGTGAATGTGCCTACTGATTGGGCCCCTTCTGCCCAAAGGACAGTAATGAATATGACGATATGGAAAGGGATTAGGTGATAAACTTTGTGCTATAATTGATAAATTGATTAAGGAACTAATAATAGAAAACCAAAAAGTTTAGCTATTGGCCAAGAGAAACAGGATTATAGGGGTATGAGAGGGACGTGATCTGAGACTGATGGATTGAGACTTGAGGAGACCCATATTCCAGATGGAATGTTGGTGTCACATTGCAGGGGCAGGGTATATTCTTTCCTGTGGGTATAGGGCTAAAAGTTCAAGCTCTTGGTAAGAGGGCTAGTTCAGGAGTCTGGGCAAAATCTGGGTAATTTGTTTTAGTATTGAAGGACAAGAAGGTTCCAGAGGGGAAGATTCTCAGGCTCAGGCTTTGTCTCTTTGCCTCCCACTAGGTCTTTACACGCTATGGAAAATGCTACACATTCAATTCGGGCCAGGATGGGCGGCCACTACTCAAGACTATGAAGGGTGGGACAGGCAACGGGCTAGAAATAATGCTGGATATCCAACAGGATGAGTACCTGCCAGTCTGGGGGGAGACAGGTATGGGCATTCAACTGCCACTATCATCACTATTCAGGGTACCATTTTCCTAGCCATCCTTCATCATAGCACTTTATTCCCCCAAATCTAAGCCCTGAATATTACTCCTTTCCCAGGTCTCAGCCCTCAGTGGACATTTCCCAATGTCCCTGTCCTCTTCCCTGTTCATCTAGAGTAGGGAACTTCCTTTTTACTTTGTATATTTTTTTGAATCTTTTTTTCTTTGACTCCCAATGTCTGTCTGCCTGCCTGTCTGTCCCTTCTTTCTTTCTTCTCTCCCCATCCTGGCTCAATTCCTCTCCAAGGTAACCAGCCATCATTTTCTATCAGGAGCCGCCACTCAGCTCTATAAATAACTCCCATCTTCTCTCAGGCTGCCTGCCATCTGCTCTCAGGGGCCTTGGGACAGATAGGCAGGCAGGGGGAGACAGAGAGAGAGAGAGAGAGAGAGAGAGAGAGAGAGAGAGAGAGAGAGAGAGAGACAGAGACAGAGACAGAGACAGAGACAGAGACAGAGACAGAGACAGAGAGACAGAGAGACAGACAGAGACAGAGAGACAGACAGAGAGAGAGAGAGAGAGATGGATGAGATATGGATGAGATAGAGATGAGATGAGATGAGTAAAAGAAGATGAGGATAATAAGTAGGGGGTCTTTTTAAACCCAATAGTTCATTTACTCCAGTGGAACCTTGAGAGTCTTAACCCCTACTCCATCTAAGTAGCCATATTTTCCTTCCACCTCTCTCCCATATAAGCATTCTAGCCTCAATACTTCTAGTCTCAAAGTATCAGCCATGATGATTTCCAGGATAACAAAGGATGGGGGCAAGCTATGTTAGAAAGTCACATCAGAAGATGTGAACCCTCCCTTTTCTAAGCTCTCTTCCCAACATTACTATTACAGATGAAACTTCCTTTGAGGCTGGGATCAAGGTACAGATCCACAGTCAGGATGAGCCACCTTTTATTGACCAGCTAGGCTTTGGCGTGGCTCCCGGGTTCCAGACCTTTGTGGCTTGCCAGGAACAACGGGTAAGCTATAAGTTAGAAAAAAGTCTAGTGGTTGGGACCTGGTATGTGGGAAAGAATTAGAACTAGAAACTGGGAAAAGAGTAGAAATCTGATTGGAGGAAAGTGGGAAGCAAAGGAGGCAAAGGGGATGAATTGGAGCCAATGGAAGCTAATCATGAAAGCAATGAAAATTTTGTAAAGAAAGATCCAGGGTTTAGGGAGATTACCAAGGGGAGGTAAAATACTAGAATTCTGAATCCTTATCAACATTAGTTAGGGGCCTCTGGGGTGATTTCCCCTCTTACCCCCCATTAGTCCTGGTTTTCCCACTTTCCCTACAGCTCATCTATCTGCCTCCACCCTGGGGTACTTGTAAAGCTGTTACCATGGACTCAGATTTCTTCGATTCCTACAGTATCACAGCCTGTCGCATTGACTGTGAAACTCGTTATCTAGTGGAGAATTGCAACTGCCGCATGGTGCACATGCCAGGTCTGTCCCTAGCCCCAGTTTCCCCTCCCCACAAGTACTGACTGCACCTAGAAGGACCTGAAGGTTTTTTTCCCTACTGACTATCTCTTAACTTCTACAACTACTTCCTGAAGCCCTATAACTTTTCTCTGACCCATAGAGTCCCTCTAGTTTGCTATAATCTGCTTCCCAATTGGTCCTGCACACAACTATCTCCTGAGTATTCTCCATTCCCTTATTCAATGATAACCCTCATTCCTGAATGATACATTTAATTACTGAACAAATATGTTTTCCCCACTAACTGAGCTCTGTGGTTTATATTTCTTCCCCAATAATCTCCATCCTAGATCTACAGAGGTACCACATGGTTCTTCCCCTTCACTCCTGTCCCCATTTGTTTATCTGTCTCCATTCCCATTTGACTATCCTCTGGCACCCTTCCAATTCTGCTTAGTATGAGGGAAAGAAAGGGAAGGGAACAAGGTTGTGGACTGCTTGAGATTGTGTAGGAAGAGTCTCCTATCTTCCTTCTCTCACTTGTTCTTCCCTTTTCTCCCCCTTCCCCAATTTCTCTCCTTTGTAGGTGATGCTCCATACTGCACACCTGAGCAATATAAGGAGTGTGCAGACCCTGCTCTGGGTGAGCTCACCCCCACTGCTAAGAACTATGGTTCTGTTCTTCCCTCCCCTAGTCACTTTTTTTCCAAATCCTTCATTCTCAAACAATGTCCTAGGAGAAGCCTTAGATCTCCACTGCAGTCCCAAAGGAAAAAGTTCTTGAAAAGAAAGCTGGGGAGCAAGATTTACCCTTATTTGAAGGCAAAACTAATTTCAGGTCCACTGACCCCCTATATTTCCTTATTAAGTTCTCCTATCCCCCTATTTTCTGGTTTGAAATCCCAAACATCAGGGTAATGAAGACTTAGAGAATAAAATTGAGATCCCTATGAAAATGCATCTGTCTTGAGCCAGGAGAACTCCTCTCCCCTTTTCTCTCTTATTAGAAGGTGTTTGCATTTATCAAATTAGCTGACAACTTGGTCCCTAAGGGGATGAGACACAAGACTGGTAAATGTATGTAAAATATGTCAGGATTCAGGGTGGAAGAACAGGACAGGGTACTTTAGAATTAGGGTAATGGAGAAGGGTGGCCTAGAGGAGGAGGCACATAAAGGAATGATGAGGAACTAAAGACAAATTTTGCTCCAGTCTTAGATTTGTTCAGAGAGCCATCAAATCGCTTGTGCATGTTTTTGTTTGTTTGGGGAATGGTGAGAACATTGTTCCTTGAATGTGATCAGTGGTGTCTGGTGTCCTGATCAGCCCCTGTTCACTCCACTTCCTCCTGTCCCCTGGGCCCCTATCCCAGATTTCTTGGTGGAGAAGGACCAGGATTATTGTGTGTGTGATATGCCCTGTAACCTGACTCGCTATGGGAAGGAACTGTCCATGGTCAAGATTCCCAGCAAAGCCTCAGCCAAGTATCTGGCCAAAAAGTTCAACAAGTCAGAGCAGTATATTGGGTAAGAATCTTGGCTGGGACTGGAACTGGGTGTGAGAGATAGATGTAGGGTCTGAAGATAGACCATTGTGTAGTGCCTAAGGCATTCAGAAAGGGGCTTCTTTGGAGAATGGGGCTGAAATATCAGATTTCTCCATCTGCTGCTAGAGGAGGAGGAAACTGATTGCTCACAAGAATGGTCATCTGAGAGGTGGGAAGTTGGAAAGTTAAGATGTGGAGGGAGGGCCAGGTTGGAAAAAGCAGGAAAACAGGAAGGATATTTATGCTAATCCTTCATTTCCTTCTCCCTGTCATTCCTCTCCACAACTTTCCCTCCACCTTCTCCACTGCAGAGAGAACATCCTGGTGCTGGACATCTTTTTTGAAGTCTTGAACTATGAGACCATTGAACAAAAAAAAGCCTATGAGATTGCAGGACTCCTGGGTGAGCTACTGGGGTTATTGTCACCTGGTCTGTCACCCAAGGCTAGTCTAATTCCCTAGACCTTAAGTAAGGAGTTCAAACCAGTTCCATGATCTTATCCATCCTCACTGGCCTCTCCTGGACCTTAGTGCTATCTCCCAGTCCCCACTGATTGTATGCTAAGTTAGGTGTTGACAAACTTTCTCAAATAGTTCTAATCTTTATTCTCCTAATATGCTGAGTAGAATGTAGGTTGTTTGTTATTATGAGCTAAGTAAGGGCAAGCTAAGAAGGTACCTGTTCTCATGAGGTGAAATAGGTGTTACCTGGGAGCTTTTTTTTTTTTTTTTTTTTTTGCTGAGAAAAGGGCATAAGTTGACTTGAATATTATTTTGAACTTGCATGCTCTTAGTTGCCCCACCTCCAGCAAAATTTGTCTTTCTCAACTCCTTTGGACTCTTTAACCAACACCCCCAACTCCATGGACCCCTTTCCAATTCCATTGATAGCTTCCTGATTCAACCCACTCTGCCCAACTCCAGTAACCCTATGCCTTATCCCACTGCTTTGCCATGGACTCTATGGGCCCGGTGGCCTCCCTATTTAGGTGACATTGGGGGTCAGATGGGATTGTTCATTGGCGCAAGTATCCTGACTGTTCTGGAGCTCTTCGACTATGCTTATGAGGTGAGAAGGGAACAACAGATGGGAGAAGAGATGGACATGGGAATACTAGAAATTGGGAGGGGGACTTGGTAGAGGGGAATATGTTTGGGGAATTCAGGTTGGATGGTTCTGACTAGTGCCCCAGCCCCACTGCAGGTCTTCTCTCTTCCATCCAGGTGATTAAGCACAAGCTGTGCCGTCGGGGCAGGTGCCAGAAGGAGTCTAAAAGGAACAGTGCAGACAAGGGTGTAGCCCTCAGCCTGGATGATGTCAAGCGCCATGTGAGAGACCCCAAATAGATGTCCTCTCTTTCTCTTCCTTCGCAACACACACCAAAAATCTCTATTCTCTTTCCTTCTCTCTTCCCCATCGGTCCCATTAAGATCCCAACATTATCTATCCCTCTTTCCAGGTGACCCCAAAGATAGTACTATCCCCAGTGCTTCCCTAAAATTATTCACTGTTTTGACTCTAACAATGCACAGGCATTTACTATGTGCAAGGAATTGTGATGGGTGGTAGGAATACAAGGACAAAAATTAATATCTGCCTTGGATGACCTTATATATGAAGATGTAGAATTAATTAGAAGGGCAGATACCAGGGAGAATATCTCAGAAACTGCTGTGGTAATCTAGGAATAAGTTACAGAATTATGATTGGGATAGTCATAGTAATGGACTCTCTTTAAAAAAACAACAACATTTTTTTGAAAGAACATTAAGATTCAATTGTTTGGTTGGATATAGAGGGTGAAGGAGAGGGAAGTCAAAACTTACACCTAATTTTCCTTTGCCATGCCTAATTTCCTCTTCACCAACCCATGTCTAATATATTTCTTATCCCAACACCCTCTGGCCCTCTGTTTGCCTTCTTAGTTATCTTTCCTGGCTTTCTTCCTCTTCCTCAGAATCCCTGTGAGAGCCTCCGGGGCCATCCTGCTGGGATGACATATGCCGCCAACATCCTACCTCACCATCCGACCCGAGGGACTTTTGAGGACTTTACCTGCTGAGCCCTGCCAGTCATCATACCAAAGGCCTGGGAGGGAAGAGGAGAACAAGGAAAACATGGGAAATCAAGCTGCTCACCTGCCCTGGGGCTTACCAATGCCCCTTTCCCCCAACTCCAAGGGCAGCTCCTAACTCCCTTCAAAGACTTTCCCTCCTAGAACTGGTAGAAGGGGGTCCTGAGTCCAGAGCTCTTCTCTACTCCCTTGCCGTCCATACCCATACATTTTTATTTTTAACAAAACAAATAACAACAGAAATAAACTAAAAAGAAAAGGGGCAAGGGACCCCAGGCTGTCCCTTTCTGCCCCATGCTGCCTCCCCCTGCTCCTAGCCTGACCTGTCTGTTTGAAAATCAATCCTCATCCTGCTTCACTGAAGCTCTCTCCCAGCAAGGAGGACATGAGTGGAAAGGATCCTTAGGGGTCTTGAATTGGGCCCCAGACAGAGAATGTACCTTAGGAGGGAGGGCTAATGGGGGAGGAGGGCTTCCCTAGCCTTAAGAGATCCTTTAAGTACAGTGTTTTCCCCCCTCCAATTGTAAATCACTAGGGCAGGAACCGAGGCCCCTGGCCCTCCTCCCTTCCTTAAACTTACTGGGTGCCCCACAGAGGTCAATGTCTGGATAGTGTTTCCCAAGGGACTTGGGGCAGGACAAGGCATAAGTCCTTAGTAAACAAGTTTCATAACAACATGCCCTGGTCCTATCCTCAAATTAAAAACTTTTGAATGGGATCCCTCATCCTCATCCCATGTAAAAGATGTAGGCACTTGATTCCCAACTCAGGGAGAGGGGAACTGGTACCTATTTCTCTCCTAACCCCCAGTTCCTCCCTCCAGGGGTCCCTTCCATGGGACCACATCCATAAATTTTCTTATGGAACTTCCCCAAATCTTTGTCCTCTCTACTCCATTTGTTTCTTTCTATGACTTCATCTGCATTTTCTATTTCTATATGATACAGACTCTATATTGCTATAACTCTGTATATACTCCCTTCCTTAAGCCCCCCCCCCCCGTTTGTCTCTGTCCATCCCCATCCCCTGTGTGTCTGAGTCTCATCCCTACTTTCTCCCAAATCTCCTTCTGTGTCTCTCTCTGACCACCCCACTACCAATCCCTCTGAATGCCTTCACCTGTATAAAGTGTTGGACTCTCTCCTCCAGTGTCTGTACTGTGTACAAACATCCCCCTGAGAAGCACAAGGAGACGACGTATGCATTGTAACTCTCTCACTGTCTTGGACATAAAGGAAGCTGTGAATCACAAGCTCTGCCTCTTTCTGCCCTGCCCTCCCTTCCCTCCAACCCAACCTTCCCATGCTTGAGGCACTCTCTGCCCTCCCTATAGCCTTAAGGCTTCTTCCTTCCTTCTTATCAGTCCCATTATTCCTGTTCTGGCGGGCATTTTCCTCTTGGGGGAAGGGGTGAGCACAGAGAATTGTCAGCTAGCTCAGAGGATGGAGATTTCCTCCTGGCCTCAAGCCAAGGAGAGTTATAGGTGATGGAGTACTTGGAGCACGGAGTTAAGGCATCAGAGACAGTGTAAAGGGTGAGAAACACACACCGCAGCAGCTTCGAAGAGTAGCCGCTGAGAAAAATATAGGTGGCTGGGAGATAGTATTTAAGGCCCTCATCCCCAAGATTTTATTGGCTAGGGCCCAAATCTCCCCCATATGGACTACCCATCCTCTCTTTTCTTACCTGGGGTCCAAGCCTATATCTCCAATGTTCAGATTTGAGGAGCAAGGCTGGACTTGATAATGAGAGAGGACTAAGAGTTGAGAACTCCTGTTGTTATACCATCTCCCCATCCTCCCCCTGAGATGTAGAATGAAAAGAAGTTTGCTCTTTCGGTTCATCCTATTTAGATTATCTCAGATGCTCCAGACATATCCTAAAGCCCTCTTCCATAAGAGTTCCCTGGGGGAAGGCCCTGGCCAACCCAGTCTCTGATGATGAGGGTGAGGCCTCTAATTCCAGGAAATACTGGTTCTCTCCAGCCCATTGGTAGGGGGATAGGTAAGAGGTGGGGAGGAAGATGTTGCTGGGAGTCCATAAACATCTGGTTCCTGGTTTTCACTTGGACAGAGAACCAAACTGCCTATTGGGAAACAGGAGGAATTATACTGTAAGCAGCAATGGTAGCAGCAAGCAGGATTGTGAGTGAGACACTCCTCTGGTCTAATAAAATGGGTTTCAAACATCTCCCCTCAGTGTTTGTTATTAATTGTTCATTCATTGTATGTGTTGAATACCACCTGACACTGGGCTCGGAACTTAGAACACTAACTGGGTTTGGCACCAGTGCGTCAGGAGGGAGGAGGTGGGAGATTCCCCAAGAAAGGCTCTACTTGAAGTAGTGTGGGTCTAGGTTAAATATCAGTATCTACATGAACTTTATACTGTTTTTTAAAAATCAATCTCTTCATTTCAATGGAAACCAAGTGATCCGCTTAGGGTGCCCAGAAAGTGTTGGAGGCCCCATTCTGAATGGGTCTTTGTGACTCAAAGACTAGTGCTCTATTGGGAGAAGTGGAGGCTATGGCAAAGCTGGAGAGGCAGCAGAGCCAAAGGTCAGCTGCTGGTGAGATGCCTGACTGGTCTTTGAAAAAACACCAAGTTGGGATACCAAAGAGATGCAATTCATATTCCAAGTGGCCCATTTATTGGCAGAGTGCCCTTGGGCATCGCTGGATTTCTCCATCAGTTCTCTAAAGCACTTTCCCCTCACCAAGGTCCTGCCAGAATTAATACAGTCTGGCATGGAGGATCTTTCATGGCCTCGAAGGAAACCAGTCTTCGATCTAGGCCAAGCAGAGTACGGGGAATGAGGCGACCGTAGGCCTCTCTTCACCTGTATGCCTTAGTTTCCTCTTCTATAAAACGGGGGAATGCCAGCGCAGGCTTCCCCAGGGCTGCTTGAAGATAAGAAGACGCGATAGCCTGGCGAGCCTCAGTTTCCTTCTCTGCACAAAGGGAGTTCGTGTCCTTCCCAGAACGAGAACCAAAGCTTTTTGAGAAGTGACTAGAGCTGCCCCAGGCTCCGGCATTCATGCCTGGACGGCTCCAGCCACGGGCGCCCTCCGGCCTGCAGGGGGCGCAGTTCGGGGCCTCTCTCCCCCGCCGCCTCTTCTCGCTGGTTTCTCCTCCAGCGGCTAGGAGGCTAGAGGGAGGGGGCCGCCCGCCTCGCTCTTCCCGCCGCCCCCTCTAGCTCGCGGCCTCGCGAAACCTCTCCGTCCCGGGCCCGGGCAAGCCCCGGAGATCGGGCCGAGGGGGGCGGGGGCGGGGGGCGAGGGAGAGGGGCCGAGAAAGGGGGGAGTTCCGGTTCCGG
>NC_058134.1:292311892-292473090 GCF_016433145.1 Gracilinanus agilis | reverse complement strand
GGGGGGGGGGGCGCGAGCGGGGTATTAAGATGGAGGAGTACGGGGCTGTATATTGGTACCCACAAGGCGGGAGGGGAGGATGGGGTGTGAGGTCCTCGTGGTGGGACAGCTCTGGAGAGTGGAGTGAGCAGCAGAACCAGCTGCTTCCGGGCCTGGCTCCATCTCCATCCCGGTGTGGGGTCAGGGAGAGGCCTGGAACATGAGAGAAGATTCTAGACAGTGGGCAGAGGACATAGGTTCAAATCCTGGGCCTGCCACTTTGTACCTATGTGATCTTGGGAAAGTTATCTTAGCCCTTTTGACCTCAGCTTCCTCATCTGTAGGTCCTGTCCAGCTCCCAACAGGACTGATTTCCTACATACCTCTGGTATGTCCCTTAACTCCTTAGCAGCTCAGCTTCCTCCTTGTTAAAATTAGGGAGTCTGTTTTCAGCCAAGTTCAGCCTAACTCTTAACAGCCTGTGGTTCAATTTAATTGGAAAGGTATGGAATTAGTGAAAAATTGTGGAACAGTAATGAAAGACCTGGTGAAAAGCAAGGCCTGGCATACAAGATTAGGAATTTAAGTGGGATGGGGATGGGAGTAGGAGTGGGGTGTTCCTAACAGTCCTGATGACTGTTGAAGGGATAGTTTTCAAAAAAGAGTTCAACTGGAAAAGAAATTAGGCAAAAAGAAATTAGGCAAAAAAAAAAGAAATTAGGAGACTTGAGGGGAACAGGTAACAAAGGAAATCTCCAAGCCCGCATAACAAGGAAGCATCTTCGTTTATTAAAGGAACTGGAAGTGAACCCTGAAATTGTTGGGGTTAGCCTAGATAAAAATTTACCTTGGGCAGATCTCTTGTCCTTTTCTTGGACCTTGTGAAGGAAGCCCCAGTTAGCCCACTTCATAGAAGGTCCTACCTTTCATCAAGGTAATAATCCAATATTCTTCTTTACATCCCCTCCCCACACAGAGTTGGGAGAGCCATAATATCCCTGTTTTATCTCATCTACAGCGTCCAGGCATGTTGCCAGGGAGCCGTATGACACCTCAGGGACCTTCTATGGGACCTCCTGGCTATGGGGGGAATCCTTCAGTTCGACCTGGTCTGACCCAATCAGGAATAGATCAGTCAAGAAAGAGACCAGCTCCTCAACAGATCCAGCAGGTCCAGCAGCAGGCAGTCCAGAATCGAAATCACAAGTAAGATACTTCTGGGAAGGATAAAAGGAATTCTGGGGAAGAGTAACAGAAACTTGGTTGTGTGTCAACAACCATATCATTCTTGTCTCATGAGACCACTTCATCTGAGTTTGTCATGGGATTGGGGGGATTTTTCTCTGGTTTGAGAGAAGCTTTTCAGTCCCTAGACTCCCCTTTTCCTACTTCCTCCACATTCATATGGGGATGCTGACCTCCCCATTTTCAGGTTCTGGTCAGTTCTATCCCAGCCTAATACGAATGTTTATTCTGAACAGTGCAAAGAAAAAGAAGATGGCTGACAAAATTCTACCTCAAAGGGTGAGTCTAGCACGTCTTCCTCTGCCCTCAGTCTCCCCTAGGGCCCCTAGTCCTTGTGAGTTTGAGAGCAAATTGTATATATCTGACTACATCTTACTACCCTTTAGATTCGTGAGCTGGTACCAGAATCCCAGGCCTATATGGACCTCTTGGCTTTTGAAAGGAAACTCGATCAGACCATCATGAGGAAACGGCTAGATATCCAGGAGGCTTTGAAACGACCTATCAAGGTACAGCAAACTCATAAACAAAGAGCCGAGAGAGAGATTTAGGAACCTCCAGCAATCTAAGAATGAGAAATTAGAAGCTCAAGACAGATCCCCCAAGCATTTAACTTTCTCCTTTCCCCTTTTGCCTAAAAGCTAATTTTGCTAGAAGTACCAGAATATAAAAAGGAGAGAAGGGCCCCACTGTTTCCTCAGAAATCTTTGTCCTGTCCATGTCACTGCTATAATTGCTTTCTCCACTCAGGAACACAGTTGTCACTGTGAAAATCCCCGTCTTTCATTCTTATTTATGCACTCAGGGTGGTTGCCCATTCTTCCTGTTTGGAATCCCTGTCCCCTCCCAAGGGACCGGACAGACTGCAACTTGGTTTGCTAGAATTAAATGGAATGGACAGGGTATTATTGTCAAAGCTGTATACTAATCTTTGTTTCCACCCCCTTCAGCAAAAACGGAAACTTCGAATTTTCATTTCGAATACTTTCAATCCAGCTAAATCTGATGCTGAAGATGGAGAAGGAACCGTGGCGTCCTGGGAGCTTCGGGTGGAAGGACGGCTTCTCGAGGATGTGAGTGTGAGGCACACTGGTAGGGACTGGGGGTGGGGGCATCTAGAGAAGAGCAATTTCTTTCTGGTCTGGAGGGACCCTGAATGGTGCTCACAACTCCTTTCCAGAGCAGCAGGGAGAGGGACGTTCGGCTCCTTGCGTTGGAAGACAATGGCTCTTTGTGTGCAGCTCCCACAGCTTTGGCCTTCACTGCCATATCGTGTTGAGAACACTATTGTCCTGTGATCTGATTTGCTGTTCACTTCCCCCCTCGGCTCGTTCTGGCCATTAATGGTTTCCCAGGTTTCTGCTGATTACCTTGGTTTGGGCTTATTTATCAAGTGAGTTTGCAGGTTTTCCCCTCATATGGCATTTCAGGCCATGCCTTCCTGTTTGAATCCTTAAGATCCTTAATTCCCACTGTGTGATCTCCCTTTTCTCTGCTGTTGCTGAAAACACATCATGATTTAGAACAGGCAGAATTCTCTGACATGCTATTCCTTATTTCATGCTGAGTACCAACTGGGGGATTGTAGCCCCCAGCCCTCCCACCCTTCCTTGCTCCTTGGGGAAGCTTACTTTTTCCTTATTACTTTCCATTATTTACCTCTTAGTCTGTTTTCCACTATGGTGACTGTTTATAGCCAAGCTAATTTGAGTGAATTTTGCAGAGAACTGGGGCTCTGGATCAGAGCTGCCTTCCCATATACATAAGTGCATTCCATCTGCTTATGTTGTCATTCTGTCCCAGTAAAATTGTTTTTGTTCTTGTTGCTGTTGCTCATGATTCACTTTTCCCTCCAGTCAGCCTTTATTCTCCTTGAATTAATTCTCTTCCTAAATGTGGATATTAGAATTCCTTGCCTCATTCCCAGAAATACTTTTCCCTTGGGAGTAGGGTGGGTTTATAAGTGACCATGTATATGTTGCAAATTGTTTTCCAAGGTTTCAGTGTCACTCTGACTGGTTTGTTGCCCAAGACATCAAGCTGCCATCCCCTAATAAAAATATTTGGAAATCATTTTTGATTCCATTTGGCTTGAACTCGTCCCAATCTTACCATGGGTTCTTTGGCCATGGGCCTTGTTTTGGGCATTTTCTAGTTTTTCTTCCCTAATCTGGCGTTTCTCTTCTGCTCTTCTTCAGTCAGCTCTGTCTAAATATGATGCTACCAAGCAGAAGCGTAAATTCTCCTCCTTCTTTAAGTCTTTGGTGATTGAGCTGGACAAAGATTTATACGGGCCAGACAACCACCTGGTGGAAGTGAGTAGTTCATTTGTCTATCTTCTGACATGGGCGGGACTGAGGGAACTGGGAACCAACTCTGGAATGCCTATATAAGTCCAAAATAAATTCAAGAATTTGTTCCAAGTATACCTGCCCTCTGCACCAAATATTTAGCCTTTAGAGTTTGTACATTACCCTGCAGGGGGCACCATCTGGTTTAGTTCTAAGCTAGGAGAGCTGGTTCTTCCCCAGGCTACAGACACCTTTGAAGTTCTGCCTCTTTGCTATTAGGACCCGTTAGGCATATGAAAAAGGCTCTGCTTGCTCCTTCTCTCCTCCCCTCACCCACTTTTCTTCTCCTCTTCCTTACTCCTCCCCTCTTCCCCTGAAATCCTAGCTGGGGCCTCTTGATGCCCACATCCAAGGCCAGCTCCCCATCCAGCTTGCCACCTGTGAGATCAGGTGTCACTTAAAACCCATTTATGCTTCTTCCTGGGGGCAGTTGCTATAGCTTATGGTATCATTTGGCACTGTAGAAGTTTTTTTCTCCTGGATACATCTTTCTCAGTTTGGGGCCTTCCACGTTAGCTCCCTTGGCTAGTCCAGTTATTATTACAGAGGGTTTTTCTAACTTTACAGACAATGAGTGATTATGACAAAAGATCATTTATTATGTACCTAGTTGTATGTGTGACTCCATTAGTTGTTCTATAGATCAAGTTAGAAACATGGTTATTCCCTTGGATATTTGCCAAGTCAACATCAGAATGGATGGCTCATCACGTTCAAAGTGCCAGATAGAGTCTTCCACCACTCTTTTTTTTAAACTGGACTTGTGATTCAGTGCTACAGAGAACTCCTGATGAGGAAACTTCCTCAGCCAGTACAGATCAGTAAAAACTCTGAAACTTAATCTTCGAGAGTTGCTTGGAGCATTGAGGGGCTAAACGACTCACTCAGCTTCATACGTCTAGTATGTGCCAAAGATGAGAACTAAATTCAGGTCTTAACTGATGCCAACTCTTTCTCCACTATTTCACTTCATTCCTTGCCAGTACACAATTAGCTCCCCATTCCTTTCTACCTTGAACTTCTTAGATTGGCTGGCCTTCTTTGGCTATGAGGAGGAGACGACAGAGCTAGTAGCTGAAGGGTCTTGGTCTCTACCAGTGTAAGGAATAGCAATTGAAGTTGCAAGAGGCATAGCCAAGCACCAGGAACTTGGGAGACAGAACATACCTGTCTTTCGCCCTTAGTAATATCACAGTCTGAGGCAAGGCATGGGATCTTTAGAAATCTACATATCTGAATATCTGCTGATACTTTATATATTGTCTATTTGGGAATAAAATTGTCATTTCTTTAGCTTTTTTTCCCGGAGAATATAAGCTAATTTTAATGTCAGTCCAAATTTAAAGTAAAATCTGTTGCCAAGAAAAAAATTATAGAATCAAAAGAAATTGCTTTTTGGATTATCCTCCATTGGAGCACCAAAAGATTGATTTGAATATAGTTAATAACAAAAGAAGTTTTCTGGGAAATGACTGGTATAAAAAAACCCCTAAATTTCAATGAAAAGGTGTTCCCTTGGGGCAGTGAGATAGTATTATGGATAGAGGGCCAGGCCTGGAGTCTGGAGGACTTTGGATTCAAATCTGGCCTCAGACGCTCCCTAGCTGTGTGACCCTAGGTAAGTCACTTAATTCAATTTGCCTAACCTTTGCCACTCTTCTGTCTTGGAACTGATACTAAGAGAGAAGGGAAAGGGTTAAAAAAAAATATTCCTTCCCCTTGTAAGAAATCCCATCTTCACACCCCACCAGTGCTCTTCCCCTGAAGGAGCCAGCTCTGATATGTTTTTCTCTCTAGTGGCACAGGACTGCTACCACTCAGGAGACAGATGGCTTCCAGGTGAAGCGGCCAGGGGATGTGAATGTTCGATGCACTGTTTTGCTGATGCTGGATTACCAGGTATTGTGGGGGAAAGTCCTACTTTTCTACCCCCATCCCATCTGTTATTCTCAGCTGTAGCTAAGCCATGAGTCACCTTCCTCACTCTTCTCTCCCAAGATGCAGACAAACTTGGCTTACTTACCCTATGTCTCTCCTTGTTCCCCTTGTTTCTCTATAGCCTCCTCAGTTTAAATTGGACCCTCGCCTGGCCCGACTTCTTGGCATCCACACCCAGACCCGTCCAGTGATCATCCAAGCACTGTGGCAGTACATCAAGACTCATAAGCTTCAGGACCCCCATGAACGGGAGTTTGTTCTCTGTGATAAATACCTCCAGCAGGTGAGGGAGGGTCTTGCTCTTGGGTTGGAGTTCCCTGGGTACAGAAGGGTACCCTGTATAGCTTCAGCCTTAAATTGCTTCTTCCTATAGATATTCGAGTCACAACGGATGAAGTTCTCTGAGATCCCTCAGCGACTCCATGCCTTGCTTATGCCACCAGAACCCATCATCATTAATCACGTCATCAGGTAGGGGCTTGGGAGCTTTGCTAATGGGATCAGGGGATGGGAGGGTGGTTGGATTCGAGTCTTCTTTTTCCTTTAGTGAGGAGATAAGGGCTGAAGTTTGGCACCTTTTCCATTTCTCCTTTCACTCTTGGCAGTGGTTGAGTAAGGAATGCATCTCCAGAGCTTCTTTCTAGATTGAACCTGAGACTATTTCCCCAGGTGTTTGTTTGGCCAGTGTACTTTTTTCCCTCACACTGGGGTTCTGCAAGCAATGTTTGAGACAGTGAATTGGATCACTAGGAACTAGACTATTTCAGTTTAGAAATTACATCAGTAGTTCAGAAATTACATCAGGAGCATACTTCTGGACTTCAGTAACAATTTTTGGAGGCACTCCATCACATCACTATATTTTCTTCCCCAGCGTTGACCCTAATGACCAAAAGAAGACTGCCTGTTATGACATTGATGTGGAAGTGGATGATACCCTAAAGACTCAGATGAATTCCTTCCTGCTCTCTACTGCCAGCCAGCAGGAGATTGCTGCTCTAGACAACAAGGTAAGAGCCCCAGCCTGAGTAATTTGGCTATCAAGGGTTTTCCTAGTCAAAGTTGGTAGGCCAGTTTTTCCCTCTTTATAGATCTCCAGGACCCACTCTACATACCTCTCTGTCCTCAGATTTTTTTTTTTTTTTGTTTAAACCCTTAACTTCTGTGTATTGTCTCATAGGTGGAAGATTGGTAAGGGTGGGCAATGGGGGTCAAGTGACTTGCCCAGGGTCACACAGCTGGGAAGTGTCTGAGGCCAGATTTGAACCTAGGACCTCCAGTCTCTAGGCCAGGCTCTCAATCCACTGGGCTACCTAGCTGCCCCTCAGATTTTTTTTTTGAGGCAGAATTGTGGATAAAGCTGTATCTGGATAATGCTCTAAAGCAGACTTTGCCAGAGTTTGGAGTGGTGCTCAGGAGTTATGAGGGAACACCTGCCTTTAACCTGAGGCAAGCAATCAGAGTGGAGGAAAAAAATCAGTGAGCTAAGGCCAGAAGACCTGAGTTCTAGTTCCTATTCTGCTGTTTCTTGCATGTGTGAAGTCACTTCACATCTCTTACCCTCAATTTCCTTGATCTATAAAGTGGAACTGGTACATCATCTACCCATTTGCCTCACAGAACTATGTATGAAAGAATTTTGTAAGCTATCGGGCACAGAACAAACAAGCATAGGAAAAATACTGTGGTTTTCCTGAATCCATACCCTTATCCATAGATCCATGAGACAATAGAGACCATCAACCAGCTGAAAACCCAACGAGAATTCATGCTGAGTTTTGCCAGAGACCCTCAGGGCTTCATCAATGACTGGCTTCAGTCCCAGTGCCGGGATCTGAAGGTAACATTCTCAGACTGGGATCTCCAATTTGCCTCATTTCTTCTGAGAAAGGGACAAGAGAGGTAGCTGTGGGAGCCTAGAGAGTTCCTGCTCTAGAGCCTATGTTAATTTGAGGCAGAAAAATGAAGGTTTAATTAATCAACAGATGTGATTATTGAGTTGTCTACTAAGAAACCAGCACTGGGCTCAGTGCCGTGGTTGATTCAGACATATTCATCTGTGGTCCTTGCCTGGTTTGGAGAGGCAAGGCTAGCATGTAGAAAGCAGCAGTAACAAACAATACAAAACATATGTAAAATGGTAGAGATTGTTGACAATCTTAAAGCTTTATCTACATGTGAATTGCCCTAGGAATTCCAAAAATGAGCCCAAGAAAGATTGCGTTAGTTGGGGAATACATCATGGAAAAGCTAGACCTTGGACTGGGTCTCAACAGGATGAGTAGGATTTGGATTGGGAGGGGAGGGTGAAAGAGCAAGTTAAGGAGGAGTGAACCAAGTATTACCAGCCTAGATTGGTGGGATAGTTCAAAGTGTCTTTAGATGATGGGATTGAAACTAGAGAACTATTGAAGATGTTTGAGGAATGGAGTTTAAGAATACTCCGTCTTGGCAAGCGAGAACCTCATCCGTTAGGCTCTTATAGAAAAGATAGCTTAGACTAAGAACGTGTCTGCCCTTCCCCACTTCTCTAGACCATGACTGATGTGGTGGGTAACCCAGAAGAGGAGCGCCGAGCTGAGTTCTATTTCCAGCCATGGGCTCAGGAGGCCGTGTGCAGATATTTCTACTCTAAGGTAGGTACCTGGGAAGGCCAAGAGAGAACCAACAGAGAGCAAGGGGCTGAGGCCTGGTGCTTCCCAAGTGGGAAGTTTGGGATGTTAGGTCTCCATCTATAGGCCTGTTTCCCCTCAGCCTCTCTCTCCTTTCCCTGCAGGTGCAACAGAGACGGCAGGAACTGGAGCAGGCCCTGGGCATCCGAAATACATAAAGCCCCTCCTACATCCTCAGCCTGGCCACGCCAATTCTTCGTTTAGGCTCTCGTGCCTCCCTCTAGCACCTGCCCTAGTCTTGCTTGGGGATCCAAGGGGAAGCTGCTGGTTGAAGGATGACACCAAGATGAAGAGGGTCCCACATTTCTGTCTCGAGACAAATATTCTCTCCTCCCCAATCTCTTCACCTCCCCTTTGCCTCGAAAAACTCCCATGTGCCTCTCCCTTTTCCTGGTCTACATAGGACCTCTAGTTAGTATTAGTGAGAGAACTTATAGTGGTAATCAATGCTCTGAATGGATTGGGCCCAAGGCCAAGTGATCTTCAAGGGAAACAACTAAGCTGATCTTGCCCTTATGAGACCCAGGACTTGAGGGCCATAGCCCCTTTGCCCAGGTCTGGACCTGGGGGCATTCTTTAAGTTAATTGGTTTTGGTTGTCCCTACATAGAATCCCATTTTCTTTCCTTTCATCAGTTTGGTACAAACTCTTATCTTAATGGGATATTCAGGGACCCAAGGGAACCTTTAGACTATTTGGCCTGGTTGTAGCCTAGGATGGCCTGCTGGCTCAGCTCTTCCCTGACCCCCCCCCCTCCCCAGGGGTTCACATCAGTATTAGAGTTTGTTCCCTGACTGCTGCTCCCACCTGGCACACTCCCTCTAGCTGCTGCTTTTCCTTAGGATTCCTCCTAAGCCAGGGCATTTGGGCTGGGAGCCCTGCCTTTTCCCCACATCCATTCCCTCGTGTGTTGTCACTGCCAGCAAGGCAACCGTTCCAGCCATTGCCTGGAGATGTGGCCACCACCCCTCCCACACAGCCTCGTCCCTTGTAGAGAAATCCAGCTCAAACCCAATGGATCAAAGCCCTCGGCTATCTTTCCCTGCCCCTTGCCCCTTTAGTCAGCTCCTGTAGTGGGGCTGGGGCCCGGGTAACGAGGGGAGCCGAGGGCTGGAGAGCGGCTCTTTGTTGGGTTTGTGACTCTACCCATGACCCCAACCGAAATCCTTCAGCCCCTCAGGTAAGCAGCAGGACCAAGGAGCCTGGCCCAGTGGAGCTGAGATGGTTTTGTATCTTTCCAGGAAAACCCCATATTCCTTTTCCAGGTTGAATTTCCCCCCTTAAGTTAGCATATCTCAGGCTCGCAGACTCAACACAGCAGGGTGGGAGAGAGCCAGGTGCAGAAGGGGCAGAAGGTTTGGCGTCGGCTCCAAAACCCCCAGAACTGACAGACTCCTGCCTCCCCACCCCTCCTCAGGCTCCTGCGAGTATCCCTCCGTGCCTGCTCCGTGTCCCTCTGAAAAGCTTCCCTTCCACCACTACGATGACACCTCACAGACCTCTGTGGGGGGCAGGCGGCTGAGCCCTGGCCCCACTCCTGGCCAGGACTGTGTGAAGGAAGCTCAGACACCGGCCTTCCTCCCACCACTTAGGCAGTGTCCCTGTTGCAGATAACTTTTTATTAACTGAATATTATGTTTTTTCATGGACCAAAATTTTTTTTGTACTGTCCCCTTATAGATGTCACCCAGTTTTAATAAAAGCATCTTCTGAAGGATGGGCTTCCCCTTCTTGATAGAGAATTCCTCTTTGATCTCATGTCCTCTAGTACCGATTACCATGCTCACAGCCTCTGTTTTCTATGGATTGCTCTTCAGGGAAAGGGAACTTGGTACAGTAGGAAGCCTAAGATAACTCCCCAGGGTTCATTTTCAGGTATGGAAGGGAGTTTTGGGGGTTGTCATAACCTGTTTCCTGGTCCTCCCTGTCAGTCTTTCCAGAGGTTCTTAACATCTGGGGAGGCCTGTGGCTTATGCCAGCTCCTGTCTCTTCACAGTTTGCTTTTCTACATTGACCTTTCCCAGGTTCATTGGAAGCCTTTGACTCCCTAGGACACCCAACTTTGAACTTCTGGAATTAGCTGGTGTGTGTGTGTGTGTGTGTCCATCCATCAAGCCTTGCTTGCCAGGTGTGTGTGTGTGTGTCTGTCTGTCCGTCCATCCATCCATCAAGCCTTGCTCACCAGGTCCTCTTCGTGCTCCTGGGTGGCCTCTCCTTTGCTTTCCTTGCCTCCCTCCTAAGGATTCTCTTTTTATGGCCAGAGGATCTGGGGTTGGGGATAGTAAGCTGTTATTTTTTATTCTATAAAGTGAACCAAGCACTCGGGCCAGAAGGATCCCTCAAGGGTAATTGAGCCCCAAAGGACATTAACCTGCAACGAGATTCCCTACAGTAAACTCAGTTATTTAGAAGATGGTCCTGGGCTTTCCCTCCGCCAGTCAGTTTGGTCCCAGGCTTGCTGGAAGGAGAAAAGGGATTGGCTATAGTTAGGGAACTTTTGTGATCTCTGCTTCCCCGAATTAGGAGGGAACTATAAATTCCTGTGCAGTTAAGCTGGGATCTATTAGATTATGAGTAGCCAGATGGCTCAGTAGATGGAGCACTAGGTTTGGAGTCAGGAAGATCCATCTACCTGAATTAAAATCCAAAGAAGCTTTCTCTACTGAGTAAGCTTGGTCAAGTCACTTAACCCTGTGTACCTCAAGTTCCCCATCGACAAAATGAGCTAGAGAAGGAAATGGCAAACCAGGATCTTTACCAAGAAATCCCCAAATGGTGTCACAATCAGACATGACTGCACAACAATGTGAGTTTATAATTCCTAATCCAATCTCGGAACCTGCTTGGGTCTGAACAGGGAGGCAGGGCCCATAGCTTGGCAGGAAGGACATTGAACAGGGCACTTGCCTTCTCTGAATATTTTCTTGGCTGCAGATAAATAATTTTGTAGTCCTTTTAAGGAGGCCTAGCATTAATTAATAGAAACTAGACTTGTGACATGGCTGTCCTGACTTCTGTGTCCTCTTTATCATATCCCTGCCCCATCTTCTCTGAGGGGGAATGAAGGAATCAGATGAGCAAGGCATCTTGGCCATGAAGTGGAGCAAAGGCAGTAAGTGTAGAGCTCTACTGTGTACTAAGCATTTTTATAAACATTTGATTCACAGCAACCCTGTGAGGTAGTGATTGTCAAGGATACCAGGGCAAGCAGAGTGACACAGCTAAGTGTCTGAAGTTGAATTTGAACTCGGGCCTTCCTGACTCCAGACCCTGAGCCGCCTCTAGTGGCAAAACATGCCACTGTGGAATGGATCCAGAGGTTGAGATTCACCTCCATTCTGTGGTGCTTCTGACCCTGGGAAGCAAACATTCAGGGACACAATAGTGCTGCCTTGGCCTATCCTCCAGTGGTTCCAGCTGGTGCTCGGCTTCTGCTGCCAGCCTGTCCTCTCTGTGCCAGGAGGAAGATGGGGGAAGAGCTCTGGGCAGGAAGCTGGCCTGGAGTTTTCGAGCTTCGGGGAAATTTTGTGCCCCTGGGATGAGTTCTCTTCTGCGGTGTGTCTGTCTCCATAGATCCCTCTTCTAGGATTTAGCAATAGCACGCGCTTCCCTCCATTGTGAACCTTCACCTCCCCTGTTCTCCTTGCTGCCTCCAGTTCTTATCTAGCAGCAGCCCAGCAGAGAAGAACCTGCCAAAGCTGCTGGAGCTGGAGCCAGGTCTGCCTTCTGGGCCAAAGTGCAAAGGCAGCTGTGCTCAAGAGCACCCCGACCCTTCCTCTCCAAGGAGCTTGGGAACCTTTGTTCCCACTTAACCAAACAGGGCAATGTGAGTGCAGACTTGGCCCTGCAGAACACTTTCTTGCCTGCCTCCTGACACTCCACACGGGCGCTCTAGAGGAAATGTGTGGGAGTGCCAGGGTAGGGATAGAACTGGCAGCCATGCCACCTGTGGGGATGGTGTCACAGCTTCACCTGCTCCCCTCAGAGCTCCAGGTCTGTCCAGAGTCGTGTATGGGGCGGGGGAGGGCGAAAATTGACTGACCTCCTGCCAGGCCTCAGGATCTTTCTAACCTGTCATCCCCAAACCAAAGGTGAGCTCTCTCTGTGGGGCCCTCACTCAGCCCTTGAAGACTTGCCCATCTGAGGCCAGAATGCCTCAGTCATCTTTGGTGTGTTAGTTGAGAAGCCAGGCCTGTTACAGCTCTAGCTCCTTTGGAAGATGGGCCCTGCCACTTTGGGGGTCCCCTGACCCTAAAGCCACAGGGTACGCCAGGCAGTGTTAGGAATAATAAAGGGGTGGCAGATGGTCTGAAAAGGTGTGTTTCCTGGATCTGCTGAAGGAAAGAAGAACCTCTGTCCCTCCCTTAACAAGCCAGCTCTCCTAGGATGCCAGGCGAGGGGAGAGGGAGATTGAGATTAGTCTCTGTCCCGATTCCCTGTCCCCTCCTCTCTCTGTTCCTCCCTGTCCCTGCTGGACGCTCCCTCTTCCTCACTCCCACCCCCTCTTGAGGGGTGGAGCTTGGCTGCCCCGTCGGGCCATGGTTAAATGCTCCCAGCAGACGGAGAAGCAGGGCAGTGTGGCACAGAGCAGGTCCAGACAGGGAGGCTGGACCATGGCTGGCAAGAAGGTCTGCATCGTGGGCTCAGGCAACTGGTAAGAGCCCCTGCTGAAGACTGTGGTGGGGGTGAAGGGAGGGATATGACTGGGGCCGATGCCCTGGATATGTGAGGGTCCAGGGTTTGAGAGGAGAGGGGAGGAAACACCCTCTGCCCGGCCTTGGCCCCAGCAGCTGCCCCAACAGCCCTGTGGTCGCCTTCTGAGCAAGAATGGCAGGACGGGCTTCAGGCTGCTCCGGGTGTGCCAGTGTCCCCACAGAAAAGAAGCCCCCTCCACTTTTCTTCCCCACCAACATCTGATTGTCTTAAGTTCTGGCGGGGTGCCAGCAGGAAGATATGACTCTGGAACGTGGGGCTTGTCCCTAGTCAGCAGGTCTAAGCCTCACTCATCTCCTCAACTTCTTGGAGCGTTCAGTATCCCATTACTCCTTGGGGAGGGGGAGGGCTCCATCTGGTAGGACAGGTGCTGGCTCTTCCCATGGCCTCTTCCGCTGTGCAGATCTTAGAAAGTTGCCGTCCCCCACCACCAATCTCACTCTGTCCTCCGTTCTTCAGGGGCTCAGCTATTGCCAAGATTGTGGGTGGCAATGTGACCCAGCTGGCACGATTTGACCCTCGGGTCTCCATGTGGGTGTTTGAGGAGGAAGTTTCAGGCCAAAAGCTAACAGAGATCATTAACACGAAGCATGAGAATGTCAAATACCTGCCTGGGCACAAGCTGCCGCCCAATGTGGTGAGGCCCTCTCCAGGGAGGTGGGGACAGTGATGGCACAGAGTATCGGGGGCACACTCTGGGGGAGAGGGGAACAGTGAAGGCATGGAGTATGTGGGGGAACATGAATGGGGGCAGGGACAGTGATGGCACAGAGTATGTGAAGGCATATTCAAGGGTTGGGTGGGGGACAGATGAATGGCAGCAGGGACAGAGGAGCTGGCCCTAGAACCAGAAAGTGACTGAGTTCTGTGAGGCAGAACCTGTCTGTCCAAGGGATCTCCATGCCCCGATTGTCATCTCCTGGGGTATCTCATGACCAGATAAATCCCCACTTCCATCAGGTGGCTCCAGGGCTGGGCTGGCTGAGGAAAGGAGGGGTTGTTGAAGCAACTCATCTCTGTGGCAACCAAGGACAGGCTTCCAGACTCTGGGGTTCAGGAGAATGCCCCTGGCTTTCATCCTGTTACTCATTTACCCAGTGGCTGACCTTGGAGACTGCTCCGTGGACTCTAGGAGCCGGGCCAAACTCATTTGTCTTTCATTTTCCCCCTGAAAAGAGGGAGGAGGGCATGTTGTCTGGGGCTCTGACCTTCCTAGCTGCGAACCCTCATTTTTTGGTCCCTGAAACTCCTCCAAATTGCTTTCTCCAGCCCAGCCCATCTCTGGAGTTACCTGTCATGCCCCTAGATGAGGCTTGGGAGCAAGTTGGGTTTCAGAAGTTGTTTCCAAGAATCTTTTACCCCCCAAAATAGCTGGAGCTATTGGGGAGGGAGACTGGGAAAATGGCCTGTCTCTTCAAGCCTAATAACTCCTAGGCTCTGCTCCTGAAACCCAATCCTGCCCCCATGCACCCGTTTCAGTGCTCCCTTCTCCCTCCATCACTCTCCCCGCCCCCCCCCAGAATAGTCCTGTCAGCACTACTCTACCACTCCTGTAGGTAGCTGTACCAGATGTGATCCAGGCAGCAGCAGATGCAGACATCCTTGTTTTCGTGGTGCCCCATCAATTCATTGGCAAAATCTGTGACCAGCTTAAGGGTCATCTGAAGGGAGATGCCATTGGGGTGTCTCTGATCAAGGTACCTGGGATGAAGGGAGGGGGGAGAAGGAATGGCTGTGGTGAGGGGCTTGGGGTGAGGACCAGAGCAGCAATTTGAAAATTAAAATCCAGAAAAATGGGGGAGAGGAGTGAAGGGTTGGTTTGGGGCATTATGGGGAAGGACTAAGGAAAGTTTGTCCAGTTCCTGAGCTGGGAATGGGAGGAGGATCTTAAATGAGAGGCAGGCTCCTGAATGATAGTTTTTGAGAGATGGTCTTCATGGGTAGGGACTCAAGATAGTGCAGTGGTTCCCAAACTTTTTTGGCCTACCCACCCCCTTTCCATAAAAAATATGATTTAGCGCCCCCTGGAAATTATGAAACTATTTATTGAACTCAGAATGGAATGTAATACAAAAAAAGTGTAGCCGTCACCGCTTCCCTGGATCACTGCAGCACCCACCAGGGGGCGGTAGCGCCCACTTTGGGAATCACTGGGATAGTGGAACAAACAAAAGCTAGCTCTGAGTCCCTTTCTGTGCCCAGGGTGTGGATGAAGGCCCTGACGGACTGAAGTTGATCTCTGAGGTGATCCAGGAACGACTGGACATCCCTATAAGTGTGCTGATGGGAGCCAATATTGCCAATGAGGTGGCTGATGAGAAATTCTGTGAAACCACCATTGGTGAGGCTTTCTTCTCCCTACTCTCACTACAGTCCAGCCCATCTCTTTTCCCCCATCAAGATACTAAGGAAGGGCTTAAGCTACAAGATACTAAGCTCAGCAGAGCGGGGAGGATAGAGGGGTCCTGGAGGGTAAGGGAAGTGAAAGGGTTACCCTCTTTCTGTCTGGAGCAGAGGGGAGAACAGCTGCCATTAAGTGACAGCTCTTGTTCAGTCTCATCCCTTCCTTCCCCTTTAGGCTGCAAGGACCTGGCCCAAGGGCAGCTGCTGAAGGAGTTATTGCAGACACCAAATTTCCGAATAACTGTGGTGCAAGAAGTGGACACAGTAGAGATCTGTGGGGCCCTCAAGGTGAAAGGGGGGAAAGGGCTCAGGGTCCTATTGGGATCCATGAGATTAACTGTAGGCTGCCTGGACTCCAGACTGGAGAAAATTCCAGTGGAGCGACTCAGGGAAACTGTTCTGATCCCCAGTAGACACCTCCCCACACCTCCCCACACCCCTGCACCCCCCCCCCAGATGAAAAACACCCACACTCATCTGCACTGCTTTTTACCTTTGCCACAGCCCTGTCTTAGAGGAAAATTCAGCCTCTGTCCTTGAGTAGCTTTAGGCTAGTGAGAGAGACAGGGAACACACCAAGGACACAGTCCTGGAGATAAGAAAAGAGCAAGGGGCGACTAGAAGAAATCTAGCCAGAAAGCTAGAGGGGTGAATTAATCAGGGAAGGATTTCTAGAGCAAGGAGGTTGAAGTGGCATTGGTTAGAGGAGAAGAACCAGCATTTATTAAGTTCCTGCTAGGCACTGAGCTAAGCACTATACTGTATTATCTCAATTCATCATTAAGGACTTGCCCTGAGTCACACAGCTAGTGAGTGGCTGCGGCTAGGTCTGAACCAGAATCTTCCTGACTCTCTATGTACTCTACCATCTAGGTTAGCTGGGAAAGGCTGTCCCAGAGAAAAAGGACTAGTCATCGTATTCAGCAGCAGGGCAGCATAAAGTATTTTGGAAACAGGTTAGGGCCCCAGTTACCCATTTTTGTCATGGAACCCTTTAGCCATGTAGGGAAGCTTATAGACCCCTTCCCAGCTGCTGTCATTTCAGTCCCATCTGACTCTTCATGATGCCTTTTATGGGTTTTTTTGGCAGAGATACTGGAGTGGTTCGCCATTCCTTCTCCAGCTCATTTTATAGATGAGGAAAGTGAGGCAAACAGGGTGAAGTGACTTGCCCAGGGTCACACAGCTAGGACCTAAGGCCAGACTGAACTTCCGGCTTCCTGGTGCTCTATCCATTGTGCCTCCTAGCTGGATTTTTAAATGCATACAATAATTTTTTTAATTACAAAGAAGGCCAATTATATTGAAAGTTATGAATAGATATTTTTTTTAAAAAGCAAAAGCAAACACACCACATGCACTAGTTAACATACCCTGGTTAAGAACCGGCAATGACTCAGATGTGACCAAAGGTAAGGCCCCTCTCTTCCGACCAGGTTTGAGGAAGGGCATATGGTGTGGAGGGAAGAGGTGACATTTGTTCCCCAACTCCCATAGAATGTGGTTGCTGTTGGAGCTGGCTTCTGTGATGGCCTGGGCTTTGGGGACAACACGAAGGCTGCTGTGATCCGGCTGGGACTCATGGAAATGATAGCATTCTCCAAGCTCTTCTGCAAAGGCCCAGTCTCCTCAGCTACCTTCTTGGAAAGCTGTGGGGTTGCTGACCTCATCACTACCTGCTATGGGGGCCGGAACCGAAAAGTGGCTGAAGCGTTTGCCAGAACTGGAAAGGTGGGGGCTCAGAAGGTGGAGTCCTGACAGGCAGGAGAAGGTCCATCAGGGCAGATGGAAGGAGGAGAAAGGCTCCTGGGGGGGGGGGGGGAGGAAGGCTAGAAGAGGCTTGGGGCATACTCTCCCCGCCCCCAATTCCTCCCCAGGGTCCCAAGTCCCCATCTGAGAGATTAGGCTCCATCTGATCCCGACCACTGAGACCCTCTGTTCTTTACTTCCTTCCCTCTATCTCTTTCACAGTCTATCGAACAGCTGGAAAAAGAGATGCTGAATGGGCAGAAGCTTCAAGGGCCCCAGACAGCTCGAGAGCTGCACAGCATTCTGAAGCACAAGGGCCTAGTGGACAAGTGAGTGGTGTCACCCTGGAGCAGACCTCATGTACCCTTCCCTGCTGCTCCTCACCCTCCTTGGATCTGAGGGGCACAGGAATCAGGCATCTCATTTGCCCTCCTCCTGCAATCAGAGGCTCACTCTAAAAACACACACAGCCACAGGGATGCTAGGGTGGTTGGAGCTGAGTTTGGGAAGGCTTCCTGGTGGCAGGAAAGAGGGCTGGTCAGAGGAAAGTTAGAGAGAAGCATTTGGCCACAGCTTTTATCTTCTGGTAGGAGGAAATGCCAAGGCAAGGGGAAGAAGGGAGCCAGCAGGGAAAGAGACAAGGAGTGGCTATGAGGGTCCTCCAGGCCAGGAGAGTAGCCACTATCTGTGGGGGTAGGAACATGTGAAGGGTAAGAAGGTCCATTAGTGAAGGGGTCTTTCACCCCAACCAAGGTTGAGGAGTTTGTATTTGAAAACCATCATTACAAGTGAAATGGGAGGAGATTCCTGCCTGACCCAGTGTATCCCTCTTTCTCTCCTGTCCTACCCAGGTTCCCCTTGTTCACGGCAGTGTACCAGGTGTGCTATGAGGGTCACCCAGTCCAGAAATTTATCCAGTGCCTTCAGAACCACCCAGAACACATGTGAGCAGCACTGGAGCTTGGGTTACTGGAGACACCCAGTTTCCTGAACCGGACTCCGGGGCATATTGGGCCCTGAGAACTTTTCAAAGGTTCTCAGTCACTCAACCTCAGCTTGGCCCTTTCTTTTCCTCAGAGTACGGGGAGCCTTGGGGCTTAAGGACCCATGGAAACCTCTGCACAGGGGGCCAAACCGGACCCAAGCAATTGACCTCATCTCAGCTTGGAGATTCTTAAATTCTTGTATCTTCCTCTTTCCCCCTCCTCCTCTCCAGGGGGTCAGGCCACTTTTCTTTTCTATTTGGGTATGGGGGAAATGAACCTCAACGCCCTCTGGATAACTGGGGGCTAGGATGGCTGCTGCATTTTGCTGACCTAAAAAAATGATGGCCAAAGCTAAGAGCCCTGCCCTCCAGGCCCCATGCCCAATCAAGTGGCTGCTTCTTGTGGAAGTGAGGAAGTTGGGGCAGAGGTTGCTCAGGAGGTGGGCTCCAGTTGGGGGAGGGAGAAGATAGAGCCTTGTGAAACTCCTTGGCTCTGACCCTACCAGGGGCACCATCCTGTGTCAATGGATTTCAGTGTTTGTAACAAAATACAAAGATTTCATCTCTTGTCCAGCTTCTCCTAGCAACATCTCTGTCCTCAGAACCTTCTGAGCATGTCCCTTCCCCTCCTCCCCTGGCATCCAAATCAGCTGGCCTGGCATCAGAGGCCCTGGGGCCCTGTCTCCTCCCTGGGGCCTTCCTGGTTCCTGGCTTTTTGAGCTTTGGCACTTTCCATGGCCCTGGAGCTCCTCTCCTACGCGAGTGACCTTTCTAGTGAGTTCCCTGCTCTCCCCCAGTTCTCTCTCACTGAGTATCAGGAACTTAATCTGCTGACTGAGGCACCTCCTGTACCTTTTCAGAGTGGCTTTGACTCTGACCTTTTCATTTCCCACCCCCTGCCTGCCCTCCCCCTAGCCTTCAGCTGAGGATATGACTTCCCTACAGGGAATTACTCCCTGACTGCCACCCCTCCCTTTCCTAAAATACTCATGCTCCTCAGCCTCAATTCAGCCAAGCAGAAGGAACCACTGCTGATCTCATGGGCTTTGGGAAGGGTGCTCCAGGGAACACAGGCCCTTTATCCTCCTGCTTTGGGGAGTCTTCACATGAGAAGCAGGGAGGGTGGGGGACAGGCTGAGGGAAAAGGAATCCCCAGATGCCACAGCCCGACATGCAGAATTAGAATTAGTGGGGCCCAAGGGGAAGCAGGGCTCTGGATGAGAGAGGGTCCACTCCCTAAGAGCTAGGAGTGTTCTCAGAGGAATGCCTGTCTACGTTGCCTCAAAAACATCAAATCCAGGGTGTAGGGGAGAGAAGAAATATCCACACCTAAGTGAAGGAAAGGGAATAGGGAGGAGAGAAAGAAAGGGAAGGAAGGAGAAAGGAGAGACTGTCTGTGAGTGAGTGAGTGTTCTTGGCAATGGCCTTAGTCAAAGATCAGATGGCAGCATCAGGAATGTCAATAGATCAGCAGCTTGGGTGCTACTCTATTAATAGTCTTTTGGGGTTCTGTCCAGCCAGCAGAGGGGACACTAGTCAGTGAATGTCTGTGGTCCACCAAGAAATGGTAACTCTATACCACCTCCCTCCCCATACCAGGGACTCATTAAAGGCCTCTAGCCACTGTTGGGGTAAGAACTGTGAGTTTCAGGAAATGAATTGCCTGGCAAGGACTACCAAGCCCCTGGAAAACTGAGATGAGAGAGGCCTCCCAGTGCTTTTGGAGCTGTACTGTCATACCAATTTTCCTCCTCAGGAAGCTGAGATGGAAAGACTAAAGAACTCCCCACCCCCTGGAAATAGATCTAAACTAAAGTAATATGACTTATTGACACTAACTTATTGATCCCTAACTTTAATCTGAATCCTTCAAATCAAACGATCTTTTTTATACAATAAAATCAGGTTATTTTCTGAACAGAGTCTCTGTGTTAGTCACATCCTGGACTCTTTACATCCTCCAAACCTTATTTCTTTTCTGTACGGGGAGGAAAATGTCATATTTACTGTTCTGACAGCCCTCAAATTTGTCATCCATCCTCAGATCCTCTTGCCCCACCCTCTCATTCTAGTTCATGATTTGTGCAGTAGAAAGAATAGTGGATTTAGAGTCAGAGGACCTGGGTTCAAATCACTCTCCTTGGGCCTCTTTCCTAGGCAACTAAGTGATTCAGTGGCTAGAATGATGGGAACCTAAGTTCAAAACACCCTGGCACATTTCCTAGTGGTTTGACCAAGTTACTTAAAGGCTGCCTGCTTCAGTTTTCCCCATCTATAAAATGGAGATAAAAAAAAATAGAACCTGTCTCCTAGGATTGTGTTAGGAGAAAAGCAGATTGTATTTCCAATTAGGAGAAAAGCAGATTGTATTTCCAACCTAACTAAACATTGCTATTGTGTTATTATTACCTGCAAAACAAGAGGTTTGGGCTAGATCTGTGGCCATTGTAGAGTGATGGAAACAGGCCTGGAGAGGTTGGCCAGGGTCACCCCGCAGGTTGGTGCTGGGGCCAGAATTCAGGTCTTCTTCAGCCTCTGGGTCCAGAACTTCTTCCCTACAGCTTCTTCCCCAAATTCTCCTTATGATTCTTCCAAACAACTACCCCAGACTTCAGGGGTCTCTGGCAGCTCTAAAACTGGGGAAATAACAAACTACGGCTTTCTAAATCCCAGTCTCCATATGACCATTGCCCAACTTGGCTATATTTCTCTCCAGGCAGCACCTTTACTCACCCTAAATTCCCCCTGGCGTTCTTCTGGGATTTAATCTAGCCTGGCAACCTCAAGATAGAACACTAGGGGGCGCACTGAAGCCAACCTCGCCAGAAAAAGATTTGCCTGATGACTAGTGACGTCACTATCTCACATTTGCTTGGGATTGGCCTTTCCCGTGACAGACCTCACAGACCTAGCGGCAGGGAGCCGTAATGAGGAATGACTACAAAGCCCAGGATTCTGTGCTTCCAAACTAATCGTTGAAGACTTTTAGGACGCCCATGATTGGCTCGATGAGCAGGAAATTCATCGAGTCATGTCCGAGTTGCGACCTGGGCCTGGCCGCAGAGAGCGGAAGTATACTCTAGCTGGCTACGGAAAGTTAGTTTTCCCTCCCGAGGGAGGCCGGAAGTTGGTCAGAGAGGGTAAAAATCCATTTCCGCCCTAAACCTTCTGCTTAAGCTCTTAGCTTAAGGTTCAAGGCTCTGACTTCCGTTCCTCCCGGCCTTCACGGGAGCATCTCTGTGGTTCCGCTCCCAACTGACCTTGATGCAGGAAGTGACGCAGTGACGAAGGCTTGGAAGGATTTAGGGAGGCTTCGCTCTTAGGTGTGAGGGCGGTGGGAGTCCAGGTATGAGGGAGGATCCGTGGGGAGGAAGAGGCAAGGCTGGAGAGGGTGGTGGGGCAGAGGTTGGGCTCCGAAGCTTATTCCTGTCACTCTGGGTCTCAACCTCGGGGAAGGTTGAGCTGCAGGGCAATGAGGCCCGCTGCAGCCGGACGGTCTGGGCCTGGGGGACGAGTTGTCCAGTGGACGGGCGCTGAAGCCCTCCTGATCTTCCTGCGGTGCTGCCGAGTGCCCACCCCCCCCAACCCCCCACTTTGACTGCATCGGCCTGTGGGGAAGAGACTACCTCGCTATCCTAGGTTCTTGTGCCATCGCTGCATCCCAACTATTCTGCTTCGAGGCCCATCTTGAGCAGCCTTGGGGCCACTGAATAATCATCAGTCCCTCCTTCTAGGCCTAATGCTTCACCCGCACGTGGTACCCTTGTAGACCTTCCCCCAACAGCTTGACCCCTTCGTTTTGATCCCGCTCTAGCTATCCTCTCTTTCCCTCTCCTAATTTACACAGTCAGTTCAGCAAACATTTATTGAGCGTCTGCTATGGTACAGGCACTGTGCTAAGCTTGGGGGGAAAGGACAGACCTTGGTTTCAAGGCTCACATTCTAACTGGCAAGAGGATGCAAACAAATACTTACAAAGCAAGCTACAAACACGATCATTAAAAGAGAGACAGCACTAGAATTAGAGTTAGAGAAGACTTCCTGCAGAAGGTGGAATTTTAGGTGGAACCTAAAGGAAACCAGGGAGGTCGGTCAAAATCTTATTCTTCTTTCATAGTTCAGTGTTAGTTCTTACATAAAACCTTCTGGAATGCCCTTCCAAATGGGAATTGAACTCATCCCCTCAGAACTTCCACCTCTATTTGGATCCATCTATCTTATAGAACTTATTCTGAAATACTGAAAAAGATCTTCCATTTATAGCAATTAATTAGCATTTAGTGAGGTATATTCTATGCCTAGTAGCCCTATATAAATTGCTAGGAATATAAAGAAAGGCAAAACCAATAAAAGAAACAAGCAAAAAAACCTCTTGGGAGCTCACAAAGATGTAGGTGTCAGCCCATGCTTCCTCATCCTTTGTGACTTTCTCTCAGAAACTTATCACTGTATTTCCTGGAGACCTTTCTCAATGTCTTCTGACATCTCTAGGAAACTAGTAGAGTTCTTGGGCTGTCTACTTGTAACCCGACTAACATCTATGTCTTCTTACTGTTATAATTTCCCTATGTCTTTTTTTTTTTTTTAAACCTAAAACTGACGTAGGTGAGAGGAAATTAGGTCTTGTCCAAAGAATTGAGAACTCAAATGGACTCCATGCTGAGGGAAAAAGCATTATTATGAGAGAATGTAGAAATGGAGTTGCCAGTAAAAGAAGCAGGAAATAGTAAGTAAGGTAAGTTAAGGCGCTGGGTAAGGCATTTTCAAGAATGCCTTTTATCTTGATTAGTTACTTAGGAAGGGGTCATTTGTTTGAGTAGTTCCCTAGGAATTGATGTCTTTTTACTTGTGGTTGGCTTTGGTCTTTGTAGCTTTATCCATAATTCACTCTCTGCCCACTGGAGGGAGCACACCCCATGTAAATAGAATGCTAATGATATGTTAAACACCCCAGGGCAATTTTCAGTTAGATTTTTGCTACTTCTGCCGAGATTCTAAAGGAAGGCTGTATTGTGGAAATTGAGCATTGTTTGAACCTAGTCCTTTGTGATTAGGAAACTGAATGGGCTCCCAACCAAAGACCTAGGCCTTGCATGAGGAATTTTCTTATAATTGGCCCCATACTAATTACTGCTTCCATGTTATTTTGCCTGTTTACAGTTACTGGGCAGGGTTTTGTGGGATATTTCAAGCCACATCATAAAGCTTAAACCATTTTTTAGAAAATTCTGCCTTTTTGGGATAGAATTGTGTTTTGTAACAGTGCCTAGGAGAGTTTTTATTAAAAGAAAAATTCTTTGTTCTGCCTTTTGACCAGATTAATGAGGCAAAACATAGGACAAAGAATTAAAAGGAGCAATACGTTGACAGATTGATCATTGGAGTTCAGCAAGGGATTCCAGATGTAGCCAGCTTTTATTGATGACTTTTGTTATGACAATGCAGACAATCACACCTGAAATCAGAATTTACAATAATGCCAAATTACTGTCTCATGAAATAGCAAATTTCACTAATCACGATTTAGGACTAACTGCTCAGCATCATTAGGCTCTACACTTAAGAACAAGGATCATGGCTCTTATAAGCCTGAGGTCATCTAGCTTTTTGCTGTCAGAATTGGATCCCAGTTCTGATAGACAGTCTAGGTCCCTTTCTTCAACATCATGATTTGATACACTTTCTGAATTCTGCACCAGTTTGAATCTGTCATAAGCAATATGATTTAGCAGATTGAACACTAAGTAGGTGAGATACAGGTTCCCCCTTATAATCAAGTACTACTTACAATCATCTTCAGCTATCCTTTCCCAAAAGCCCTGAAAAATCCCATTCTTGCCTAAATTATAGATCTAATCAAATTTAGAATGCACATCTGGTAAGAGTTGGGCGAAATGTAGACATCAAAGGTGGCTGCCTGAAAAGGGCTTGTCAAGCCCTCACATGCTAATCCTTCTTGAATATTCCATACAGCTGACTGTCTTTCACCCACCTGGGGTTCCAAAAAGCTGTAGCACAATGCAGCAGCTACACCTTGATAAAACTGTTGGTAGGGGACTAAACCAGGTTGAGGGTAGCTAACAGGCCTCAGACCTATCAGTGAGTTAAGGAAATGTCACATGTAAAGACTTCCCCTGGCAGAATGGGTGGGTGAGAACAATTTGTTTTCAGTGGCTGTGAATGTGGCTGAAGCAGGTGCCATAGAATGCTTAGAGCTTAGTCAGCCATTGTAGAGGCTGAGTCCATCCCCTGCATCCCAGGCTAAGGCCAGTTGTCTTGACTTTTGTTTTGCCACTGAAGGAGACAATGAGACTTATGACTTGTATAACTCTTATAATGTCACTGGTCCTCTTTGAAAACAAAGCTCTAACAATAACAACAGGGTATCACAAAAGGTGGTTTGAGCTGGGCCTTGAAGGAATGAAAGGAAGTAGATATCTGTGGAGGGGGATATGGCACTCCAGTTAATGGGGACATTATAACAGAGGTAGGAATTTGATGATTGTCTTCAGGCAACAATGAAGAGACCAATTTGAGCAGAATAGATTTTCTTTAGGGAAGTAGTAGGAATTAGGTGAACTTCATTTTGTAAACAATAGGGAAATAGCTATGTGGCATAGTGGATAGAGCAATGGACTTGGAGTCAGAGAGATCTGAAGTGAATACTTATATAGATACTACCTATGTGATCCTGCGCAAGTCAGTAAATGCCTCTTAGCCTTACTTTCCCCTTCTTTAATATGGGAATAATAATGGAACTACTCTGCAGAGTTATTGTCAGGCTCAAGTGATCTAATTTAAAGTGCTTTGCAAATCTAGAAATTGTCTCTATATAAAATGTTAGCTATTATCAATAATAATAAGGAGGAGAATGATTGGCCAAGGAAGGAGAGAGCTTCAGGATAGAGGAGTTTCTCAGCTGTCAGATATATCAGAGGAGGCTTTTTTTTTTAATCAAGGAAGAGTGTATTGGTGACCTTGGAGTAGTTTAAGTAGGTTGGTGAGGAGCCATATTACAAAAGGCTATGGAAGGTAAGGTGTAATGAATATATATAAATTTTTGAGAAGTTTGGTTACAAATGAATAGAATCCTAAATGTCTAGAAGGGAACTTAAAACCCATCTGGATTCAATTCAATAAAACATTTCTTAAGCCTTTACTATATGCAGGTACTCTGCTAGGCACTAGGATACAAAACCAAAATGAAAGTCTGTGTCCCCTGACATGAACATCACAGGCTTGCCAATTCTTTTTTTGGACGGCTCTAATTATTGCATTCTTTCTTATATCAAACTGAAACTGCTCCTTTGTAAAATCTACCCACTATTCCTAGATCCACCATCTGGAGCCTCACAGAATGTTTAATTCAATTTAGAATTGCTAGGTACTGGCAGAGAAACAGATTAAATAAGATAGGCTTCTTGCCCTTAAAAATCTCTGTAATTCTGAGCCTTCTGAGATTGTGGTGTTCCATATTTCTACAAACATATAGCATCACCAGAAGAACATTGGGAATTGGAATTGTGCTCCTCTGCAACTTATTTCTTGCCAAGAAAATTTTCTCATAATTCCTATTTATTTACCTCATTTGCACAGCAAGACCATAAAACATCAAAGTCTCAGCTTATCAGAGAAACATAAAAACCCCAGTTTGTTCAAAATTTCCAGTTTGTTCAAGAAACTTATCAGGTTATGAGATTTCCCAACACTTTTGCCACCTTGAGCCAGCCCACTTAATCACTCTCTTTTCTATTCCCAAATCAGTAATTAAACAGCAAATTCAGAAATTCTTAGGGGCTCTTGGCTGTTGTAGTAATTTGTAGGCATGGCAAAACCTTTCTACTCCTTCCCTCATGACCATATGCTATGGGACAGAGAACATTACTAACATTACTAACTCTTCCTAATCTCTCTCTCTCTCTTTTTTTTTTTTTTTAATTTTTTAAACCCTTAACTTCTGTGTATTGACTCCTAAGTGGAAGAGTGGTAAGGGTGGGCAATGGGGGTCAAGTGACTTGTCCAGGGTCACACAGCTGGGAAGTGTCTGAGGTCGGATTTGAACCTTGGACCTCCCGTCTCTAGGCCTGACTCAATCCACTGAGCTACCCAGCTGCCCCTCTTCCTTATCTCTTAATAGCCTTTCCATCACTCACCCAGCAACCAATACTCCCCCTTCTCCTTGAAGGAGAGAACCTCACTCCATACTCCATGATTATCTTCAAATTTTTCATGCAAAGAATGCTGACTTTGTTCTTTTCTGAAATGGATCCTTTAAATAAGTCCCAGACTCTGTGGTATATGTGTTGTATATAGTATACTGCTAGTCTGGAGAGCAATTTGGTACTATGTCCCCCAAACACTTAAACGCTATGCGTACCCAGCATCTGCTAGGTGAAGATATATAGCAGTCAGTATAGGTGTTCAAGGAAAGCCTTAGGGCTAAATGGCTAAATGTACTTCTATTATAGCCAATGTGTGGTCCTCTTCGTTTTTTTTTGAAAGTTACATCTGGAAGGAAAGAGGCGGAATTGTGACAGGAGTTTTTAGTAAGGTTGGTAGAAAGGAGTCAATGGAAAGGAATCTATCCAGAAGTCAAGAGGTCACTGATGGAAAAGGATCCCAAAGGGGGTGGGAAAGAAGACCAAAGGTAGCAATTATTCAATCCCACATTGGCCTTCTCTTTTTTGAAAAATTTATTAGAATTTAGGCCTAATCAGGAGAGGTTTTTTTTGATAATTCATTAATCTTTCTGTCCCTTTCTAGCCCCTAGCACAGTAAGTTCTTGACAAAGACTTTTTATAGCATTACCTACATTCCTTCCCATCATCTAAAGAGCTGTTCCTTATAAATATTTAAAAAAAAAAACATCAACCAAACTTTTCATCAAAACTAACTCAAGATATTAAAAAAAAAGTGACATTCGGTTCTATGCTCATAGCCCTCCACCTCTGCAAAAGTGGGCCAGAGGGCTTTCTCGTAGATCTTCTTTAGCACCACTTGGTCATTATAATTTCACAGAATTCCGTTTTGATTATTTTGTTGTTCTTTTCTGTTATGTTGTCATCTGTATGGGGTTTTTCTAGTTTTGCTTATTTCACTTTGCATTGCTTCATGTAAATTTTCCCACGTGTCTAGTCATCTCTATCATTTCTTATAGTAGAGTGATACTTTCTTACATTCTGTACAAGAACTTGTTTAGCTATTTCCCAGTCTACTTTGTTTCATATCTTTTGTTAAAATCCAGAGCTTGGCTGTAAATGTTTTGGTATGTATCAGACCTGTGTTTTTAGCGAAATGTAGGTCAGAAGGTGTGGATGGTCTAGTCCAGTGATTCCCAAAGTGGGCATCACTGCCCCCTGGTGGGTGCTGCAGCAATCCAGAGAGGAGGTGAATAACTGTAAGGGGGGCAGTGATAGTATGTGACAGGGGGAGCTAAGAAATATTTTTTCTGGAAAGGGGCGGTAGGCCAAAAAAGTTTGGGAACCACTGATCTAGTCGTTCCTTTTGAGTAAATTGCTTTCTAGAATTGTGTAATAAATTCACAGCTCTGCCAGCAGTGTGTTAGCATGTCTTTCCATAATCTCTCCAGCACTGACTGTTCTCATTGTTTGTTATTTCTGCTATTTTTCTACTTGTGTCTAAGGTGAAATCTCAAGGTTGTTTTGCTTTGCTTTTTGTTTTATGTAGATTTATATTGATCTTCTGTTTTTATACCATCTAGAGCTTCCCTTCTGCTCCTGCCCCTAATACCTCTCCTACAGCAGCATCCCTTTTAACAAAGAACTGCTTTATTTCTTTTTCCCCTTGTTTTACTCCTTTTCGTTTTATTTTTTTAAGATCTTTTATTTGATTAATTAATTTAGAACATTTTTCCATGGTTATAGGATTCATGTTCTATCCCTCCCCTCCTCCCACCCCCTCCCATAATCAGTGCACAATTCCACTGGGTTTTACATGTGTCATTGATCAAGACCTATTTCCATATTATTGATATTTGCACTAGGGTGATCGCTTAGAGTCTACATCCCCAGTCATATCCCCATCGACCCATGTGATTAGGCAGTTGTTTATCTTCTGTGTTTCTACTCCCACAGTTCTTCCTCTGAATGTGAATAGTGTTCTTTTCATAGGTCCTTCACAGTTGTCCTGGATTGTTGCTAGTAGACAAGTCCATTACATTTAATTTTACCACAGTGTATCAGTCTCTGTACAATGTTCTCCTGGTTCTGCTCCTTTCACTCTGCATCAATTCCTGGAAGTCATTCCAGTTCACATGGAACTCCTCCAGTTCATTCCTTTGAGCACAATAGTATTCCATCACCAGCAGATACCACAATTTGTTCAGCTATCCCCCAATTGTAGGGCATTCCCTCATTTTCCAGTTTTTTGCCACCACAAAGAGCATGGTTATAAATATTTTTGTACAAGTCTTTTTCCTTATGATATCTTTGGGGTATAAACCCAGCAGTGGTATGGATGGATCCAGGAGCAGGCAGTCTTGAGCGCTCTTTGGGCATAGTTCCAAATTGCCATCCAGAATAGTTGGATCAATTCACAACTCCACCAGCAATGCACAAAGAATTATTTTAAAATTAAGTTTTTATTGCTGTCTTCACATATTAATTTCTTTTGGGGCAATTTCCCTCAGTATCCTTCTGCCATCCCTTATAAGAAATAATATTTTTTAAAGACAAAAAGGGGGAATTTAGCATAACCGATTGATACATAGAAAAAGTCTGAAAATAGGTGCATTGTTACCACACTTGTGGAGTTCTCACTTCTTTAAAATAAAAGTGTCTCTTCAGAGCCATGCTGATTCTCTGTTATTTTTCAACATTCACTTTTTATTTTTTTGGATAGTTCTTTCCATTATACACTATATGTAGTGGACGTAGTGTATACATTGTGTATATTGCTTTCTTGGCTCTGCCTACTTCACTCTGCATACCAAGAATTAAAAAAATAAAAGAGAAAGAGAAAGAAATTTGGCAAAAAGTCAAAATGTCAAAAAAAATCTAACATATCAGTGGATTTTCTTATTTTCTGCAAAGGAGTGAAGGGGTGAAGTGTCCATGTTCTTTGCAGTTTTGCAGCATTCATTTTTGATTGTTTTGTTGTTCTTTACATTTAGCTGGATGTATATGTTGTTTTCTTGACATGACATCTGTTCATTTAAGTCTTCTATATAATTAACATACCCATTGCTTCTTATAGCACAGTAATTATCCATTATATTCATTTACCCATACCACATTACACAATTTTTTTGTCCATTTCCAAATTGATAGATATCTATTTTGTTTCCATTTTTTGTAACCATAGAAAGTGCTGCTAGAAATATTTTGGTGTATATGAAACCATCTGATTAGTGACCTCCTTGGGGTATATGCCTAACACTCGAAATTTTAACTCTTATTTGCATAATTCCAAATTGCTATCTAGAAAGGTTGTAGCCAATTATAGTTCTACCAAAAATATATTTAGTGTGCCTGTTTTTCTATAGCTTCTCCTATATTGACTATTCCTATCTTTTGTCATTATTGTCAGTTTACTGAGTGTGAGGTGGAACTCTAGTGCCATTGATATATATTTCTTGTATTATTAGTGATTTAGAATAATCTTTCTTATGTTGTTTTTTTTTTTTTAACCCATACCTTCTGTCTTAGAATCAATACTGTATATTGGTTCCCTGGCAGAAGAATAGTCAGGGCTAGGCAATGGAGATGAGTGACTTGCTCATTCACACAGTGAGGAAATATTTGAGATCAGATTTGAACCCAAGACCTTCCCTCTCCAGGCCTGGTTCTCAATCCACCTAGCTCTTCCTCCCTCTACTAATAGACTTTTTTTTTTTAAATTTTAAACCCTTAACTTTTTAGTGTATTGATTTATAGGTGGAAGATTGGCAAGGGTAGGCAATGGGGGTCAAGTGACTTGCCCAGGGTCACACAGCTGGGAAGTGTCTGAGGCCGGATTTGAACCTAGGACCTCCTGTCTCTAGGCTTGGCTCTCAATCCACTGAGCTACCCAGCTGCCCCCAACTAATAGACTTTTGAGAAGAGTTTGTTCATATCCTTTGACCTTTTATCTCTGAGGGAATAACTTGTCAAATCTTTTTCTGTTGCTTGTATTTCTCGTATATCAGAACCTTAACAGAGATACTGGAAACAAAGGTTTTTCCTCCATTCAGTGGTACCCTTCTTGTCCTAGTTGCATTAATTTTTGTCCATGTAAAAACTGATTTTTCAAATCATCTCTGTCTCTTCCTTGGCTAGAAATTCACCTCTGAAAGATACTTGACCTGCTGGTTATCATTATTATTGTTAATTTTTTAAAAATTGGCTTACCAGGCTTAATAAGTATCAAATTGAATGAATAATTTGTTCCTTTTTCAGAACTTATTCCCTTTTTTTAATTGGTGGCAGGGCTCAGCACAGTTGGTAGAGAAGGGAACTGAGGATTCCAGCTCTGTTGATCCTACTCTTGCTTATCAGCCCATTGCTGGGTTTGTTCATCCTCAACCCAGGATCTTTAGCCCTTAGGGCACCTAATGTATTAATGCATTATGTGCTTACATAAATGTATTACATATATTTATAAAATGTATGCATTGAATACATAAATGTATTAAACTCTTCCCCATCTTAAATTCATTTCAACAGACATATGGGTATATGTATATTATTTGTAAGGTACTAGAGATAGACAAAGAAAAAAAATTAAAGAGAACACACCTTTTAAAGTCCTTGCCTTATGAAAACTGTAAATCTTTGCTATTTGGAGGTAGATGTTGGGACATAGGGAAGGCCAGATTTAGCTACTGCTAAGATTTGGAGGGTGGGAGAGCCAAAACTGTTCCAGAGAGATCATTGCTGACAAATATAGTGGCCTTTTTTCTCAGTTCTCATCCTTCTTGACCTCTGCTGCATTTGACACTGTTTACCTACCCTCTGCCTTCAATTTGTAACTTTGACATTATCCTCAAGTCCTCCCTCTTCCTCACCCCACATAACCATTCAGTGGCTAAGTCTGTGACTCTCTCCCATCTGACCACCTCTGTCTTTGCACAGTTCTCACCTTCCTTTAGGCCCTTCCTCATCTTCTCGCACCCAGTCTCTCTCCCTGCCCCAAATCTCTCCCCTGTCACACTGCTGCAGAGCCTGAACGATCACGAGTGCTGCTAAGATAAAATATGAGCTCTGGATGACTTTTAAAGTCCTTCACATTGTGTCTAACTTATCTTTCCTCCTGTGCTGGGCCTTGCTCTTCTTTATGCACACTGTGATCCAGCCACTTGCTCTTCTCTGTTCCAAGCAGGACCCATCTCTGTCTCTGTCCTAGCTGTCCCATGCCTGGAAGGCCCTCCCTCCCTGACCTCTACCAGAATTGCTCACATTCTAACCAAGAGTGGCTTTCCTTATTAACTGACTGCCTTTCTCTTTATTTTTGTTGTTTAGGAATAAGAACTAAATGTACAATTTCATTGGTCTAGGGAACTCTCTAATGTCTCTGATGTCTTCGCTGCCATTAAAAATATTAAGAGAATTCCAAGAGTGCTGAGAGCCAAGTGACTTGCCCAGGGTCACAAGTCAGAGGGGCCCTTGAGCATAGATCTTTTGTGGCTTCTTGGCCCATTCTCTAGTCCCTTGTCTCTTGTGCAGAGTCCTCCAGAGTAGGTTTTATTAAACTTTTTGTCCCCACTGGCTAGCACAGTGCCTGGCACATAGTGTTTAATAAATGTCTAGGAAGGAATCCAGCTGCCCAGGAAGGGGAGGGGGCACTGTATACCAGTGTCCTGTTGAGGCCTATCTGCCACCCCCACCCCTTCCCGTTCTGCCCAGCCTGCTCCTAGCTTGCTTGCTTGCTTTGGGTTGAGTCTTCTCTGCTGTGGGGGCTGGGCCTTCCCTTGCTCAGGATTGTACTTCCCCCTTACCCCATGGAGACAGACCTTTTCCTGCTGATTCTCTGAGCTTTTCTGGGTTTGAAAACTGCTTCATTGCTCCAAAATTCAGTGTCTAGATTTTTACAGAGTCCCTCGCCCACTGCCTTTGATTCAAGGAGATACATTGACTTGTTCACAAGTTCTAATTGATTGATTTCAGAAAGAAATTTTTATCCAACAAAGAGCTTTACAGTGACTTGAAGGGTGTTACCTGCCCCAAAGAAAAAGAAAGAATTGTGTCTCATGAGCTAAGCTAAATACAAAATATGGAAGACCCATTGCTTTTCATTTCTTTCTTCTTCTTCCCTCTTCTTTTATAGCAGCTATCTGGAAAAAAAACTCATTTTTTTCCCATTGTTACCAGAGCTGTTATCACATCTCTGGATTGCATGGATAAGGTGGTATTAAACAGATCCTTCAAAGATGGTTGACTAGAAAAGGTGGGGCAGACAGCATGGCATGAAGATAATTAGTCAATGAGGATATACATAATGACAAGAATTATAGGAAGCTCTTGGCATGTGGAATATATCATAACCATTGTTGTTGCTGCCACCTCAGTACAGATAATGTACTGGAACTAGACCAGGGTCTTATAGGATAATCTGTGCATAGTTGATATCTACATTATCAGAGAGAACCCATTGAGGAGCTCCTTTGTCAGTCAAGTATCCTGGGCATCTCAGAGCAGACTCAGTTTGTGAACCTGAGTTGATTAAGAGTGATGATATTCTCATGGGAAATAGGGAGTCCACTAGGGGGTAGGGAAGAAGAGAGGATAATGAGATCAATTTTGGCGCTACCGACCTTGTGTGGCAGCTCCAGCAGACAGTTGATGACGTATGTCCCAAGTGAAGAGAAAGATTATGGCTACTTCTAGAGTTTTGAAAAGCAGCTGAAATGGAGAGACACTTGTTGAAGCCAATGAGATCTCCAAGACAGCACCTTTATAAAGAGGGCTCAGGCTAGAAACCTAAATCTTGTAGAGATGTTCCAGAGACTTGTATTAGAAGCTGGAATATCTTTTCCTTTTTTTTTTTTTTTTTTTTTTAATGTTTTGCCTGTACTTTTATTTTAAAATATTTTTTCCATGTTTCTGATTTATGTTCTTTCCCTCCTCGCTCCCAGAGCCAACAAGTACAACTGGGTTGTACAAATATTGTCATTTGATATTTCCATATTCATTTTTGCTATAGAGTGATTTTTTAAAACCTAAATCCCAACCACATCCCCATATGTACATGTGATAAGTGATGTCATGTGTTTGGCTTTTGCATTTCTACTCCCATAGTTCCTTCTCTCAATGTGAATAGCATTTTTTCATGTAAGTCCTTCAGGAGTGTCCTGGCTTGTTGCATTGCTACTAGTAGCAAGATCTATTACATTAGATTTTTCAACAGTGTTTTACTTTCTGTGTACAATGTTCTTCTGGTTCTGCTCACTTCACTTTGCATCAGATTCCTGGAGGTTCTTCCAGTTCATAAAGAAGTCCTCCAGATCATCAATCCTTACAGCACAATAGTATGGAATATCTTTTCCTAAAGAAAGTGTTACAAGGGTCATCTAGTTGAAAGATTACAATTCATGTTATAAAGCATTTATTGATCATGTTCTATGTGTAAGACACTTTGGGCCCTTTATATGACTAATAGTCAGGGCTTAATCTTTTATACCTACCTTCTACTGACCACTTGATCTTGTTATCATGAGTTCAAGACATGCAGATTTAATTATTAGCCTTAGTGAAACAAAATTAAGGTTAATCTGCTACAAATAAAAAAATAGATCATGTTCTACAAACCAAGTGAAACAATTTTTGAATTCAATCTTGCTTTGTCAACATAAATAATAATTGTCAACTTGCTCCTAATTTAGTTCTTGCTCATTCCGTTTTTTTTCTCTATCCTGTGTGCTTCTTTGTCCTGGGAATTTCCAAAAGGAAGGCTTTGTCTTCACTACCTCATACCCACCTAAGCCTTTTTATGCAGGAAATATATTGTATATTGCTGGGATGGCTGGTTCTGACTAGAAAGGTAAGCACTTGGAAATATGTGTATCGCATTCAAGGGTTTGGATCTGAGTCCATTTTCTTTGCAGGTTACAAAATGCCATCATCCAAACAACTGGCTGACTTTGGTTATAAAGCCTTTTCTGCCTCCATGATGTTGCTCACTGTGTATGGTGGCTTCCTGTGCAGTGCCCGGGCCTATCGCTACTTTCAGCATCGAGGTGTCCTACGGCAGGCAGCTGAAGAACAAAAGACTCAAAGTGGTCTGCAGGACTGAAGATATCCTCCTATATACAGAGGCCTGAGGCATTCTGCAGAACACTTGAATTAATTATTTGCAAGGAAGGGTGGTTACTAGCCCTGTCTTGGAGTCTCTGTGGCTTCCATCTTTGATCAGAGCAATGTATTCACATGCTCTGTGATGGATCACAGCAGAGGAGTGACAGTGAAGGATTGTTGAAAGGCATTAAATATGGTTTGCAATTTCAGACTCATAGTTATTTGTTTACTCGAGGTGGGGATTATTCTGTTTGATCAGGGCAGAAGTCACAGAGATTAGAGCTCAGTGCCCCAGTCAGCCTCTCCTCCCCTGTGTTTGAATACTTGGGCTGGTACCTGTGAAATTTGGGTGGGGTTTGTTTTTCATGGATAGCTAGAGCAGAAAGTGATTGGAAGGATCACTTATTCATGCCTCTACCCAAAGCATTAGTCATTTTATAATATCCCTAACAGATGTCATCTGTCTTCTATGGTCCTTCAGTCCTTGGGAACTTGGCTAAGCCGCCCAATCCATCATCAGACTGCTCTAAAATACTAGGAAATTCTTATATGAAACAAAATTTGCCTCCCTTTCTCCTAAATCTTAATCCTTTCATGTGAAAAAGAGCTAGTATGCTTTCTTACTTCCCAAGTCTCTTTTGCCTAAATTTCAGTTTCTTCTATTGATCCTTAGGGTTTCCAGACCCCTCAATTTGGTACTCATTGTTGGCGTCATTAATAGGACCCAGAACTGAACACATTACTCTATAGTCTGACTGATACTGTACTCACTGAATATATTAGCATTTTATGCTTTTTTTTTCAAATAGCTGTACTCAAAAGCAAACCTGATTCAGTTATCCTCAGTAAGGCTAAAAGATTATCCTCAAGGAGAGATTGAGGAGCAGCCAAATGGTTCAGTGAAGAGAAAACCAGGCCTAGAGATAGGAAGTCCTAGTTTCAAGTCTGGACTCAACACTTTCTAGCACCATGACCTTGGGCAAGTCACTTAAATCCAGTTGACTTACCCTTACTCCTTCTGCCTTGGAAGCAATATATGTGTGTGTGTATATATATATATATATATATATACACATACACACACACACACACACACACATATATATATATATGGCTTGATAACCCTATATGTAAAAGATATAATTCCTTGAGATTCAGCAGACTTTCATATTAAAATCCCCTTCCTCAAAATAGGCAAGAATTACATAGTTCTGAAGGATAAATTGCTTGCTTTCAACAACTCAGGACCATAAACCTCAGCAATCTGGATAGCTTCACTTTGGCTCCTCTTCTTTTGTGATAGTATTTTTATATGGTACCACAACAGTTGAAGCTTCAGAGGGCATATAGTCCAGCCTGATCTTGAAATAAGAATTCCTTTAAAGTTGAGAAGGCTCATAAAAACTCCTGTGATGGGGAACCCAACCCATAGTATGAAATAGTAGAGAGGAGTGATGGGTTTGGATGTAGAGGGCCTGGTTTTAATCACAACTCGGCCATTATCTTTATGATCCAGTAGGCTAGCTAGGGATAGTCACTTTAATAGCCAGGACACCAGAGGAGGGCTGAAGCACTTTTAATCACAGAAAAGAGTAAACAATGATATAAAATGGTAACAACTGCCCCCGTGGCTGCTGCTCTCCCCCAACATCAGCCCACCCCCAAGTACCATTGAGTAATGAGCAGGATATCAGCAGGTGCTGTTGCTGCTGGGGAGGGGGAAGAAAGAGGTTGGTAGACATAGAGTCCAGCCAAAGGCCACGGCACACTCTGGCCATCCATCTAGAGTTCTTTTGTCCCAACAGAACTGTCATCAGCTTCAGTGCAGAAAATGGGCTGAGCTTGGCTGCTCTATTCAGAAAGTCCAAGCGGCCGGAGCCATAAGCAGCAATGAAGGTGGGAGTGCTTGTCCAGGCCAAGTCAACATGATCTAGGAATGCAGCCAGACTTGAAATTGGGGGTGAAGGGGCAAGGCAGAGCTCAGAAGTCCAGTCCAGAATTGTGCCCCAACCCACCAAACCACACATGATGTATATACACACACAAAAAGCACGCGCACACATACACACGCACACACATATGCACACGGCAAATAACATTATGGACGAGGAAGTTATTAAATACAAAATGGCAGAGTTTTTAAAAAAGTGAAAATGTTTGCTTCATGATTTTTCCTCAGTGCCTGGTGGGTCTGTTACCCAAGAGTGGGGCTATGAGTGGGAAAACAGGACACGGGGAGCAGGCTGCCAGTGACCCTGAAAGTTCACGTGTCCTCGGGCCTCCGTGTCAGCCTGCCCTACTCTTGTGCCCAGCAATTGTTTCTCAGGTGACCATTGATTTGGTTGGCCCCATTACTGGAATTGCCATCATATGGATGCTTCTTGTTGCCAGTGGGCACATCTTCCTCTTCTGAGCTGCTTTCCACGTCACTTCGGTCATCCTTTGATACCTACGTAGCAGGGGCCAAGGAATAATAGTGAGACCAGAGCTGCCAGAGTCCATGCTCCCTGCCAAGTAGTCTCTGGTTTCTTAGTCCCTCATTTCAGGTCCAACTTCCATCTGTCTCTGCATCTTTCCAGAAAACAGCTAAATTCCCAGAGAGGAAAGTCTTGAGGAAGATCCAGGCTTCCTCTTCTGCTCCCAGACGCCAGGGGTAAGCCCTAACCACTTGGAAAACATGGGTCTTATCAGCAGTAACAGGAGGCACTTGACCCTGCTCAACCCCCTCTTCCTCTCGGAATTCCCCCCAAGCTAGCTGTTTGGGTCTCCCAAGCCAGGCCGTATCCAGGAGACTGTGCTTTCTCTGGCCTCAGCTTGAAGCGGCTTACCTTCCCCAATCCCTGGGCTCAGGTCTGCTTCCAGGTCTGCCATGATGCAGAGCATAACAGAAACGGACTTAGAGTGAGCCTGACCTAAACCACTCCTGGCCCTTCAGCCAGCTAGCTTTGGGCAAGTCATTGGAGCTCCAATGCTCAGGCTCACTGGAGGAAAGCACTCTTGTCAGCCTTTCCATTCTATATGAGCTCCCATGATTCTTGGAAATCCAGGTTTGTCACTGTAAATTGGGGAATGAGCTGTAATAATCTGTAGAAAACTGAATCTGGCTTGGATGTTTATCATCAAGAAATCTCCACCAGGGGGCAAGCTGGCCCCAGCACAGGCAAAGGAAGGCGTGTGCCTCCCAGCGGGGCTTCCATTCTATTCAGCAGTGCCCAGAGTGCCCAGGGAGGATGAGCCCTCAGAGAAGACAGAAGGACAAAGGGAAAAGGAAGACACACAGACAAGGCCCACCGAGGAGCAGCAGCAGCAGCAGCAGCAGCAGCAGCAACAGAAGTTACACTTACATGCAAGAGATGAAACTGTCCAGCTCCCACTTGGCACAGAGAAAAGGAAGGAGGTGAGAAAAGAGTGGAGAAGAGAGTCGAGGTCTAGTCCTTCCTGGCTAGGTCACCTGGTTAGGAGAGAGAAGCCGGAGAGAAGACAGGTATTGGACAGCTGCAGCAAGGAAGACAGACACTGAGCAGCTTCTAGAACTAGCAGCAGCCATGAGGGGCATTCATGGAAGACCTCATTCTCGTGTTCTGTCCCACTCCTCTATGTCAACCTGGCGCTGGGAAATTGTAACGCTCAGCCTAACCTCTCCACAACTTAAATAACTCGGTTAGGAGCCTCCTTGAAGTTCCCTCCCTTTCTGTTTTAGTCAAGCAGGAGCCAGGTGTGTAGAAGGGCCACAGGAACTTTGCCCAGGATAGCAAGAAGGTATCTCTCAAACCCATTCTCTTCCAGGTTTCCTTCAAAACACTTCAGTAAGTCACCCTGGGACATGAAAGACATCTAAATAATGCATTCCACGAGGTAGGGGAGGGAAAGGAAGGCTACCTCAGAAAATCTGGAGAACTTCAGCTCTTTCTTCCCCTTGGCCCCTTGAGGAAGGAGAGTGAAATATTTGGAGGTATTTGGAAGAAAGTCAGACACCCTGCCTCATCTGTAAAAAAAGTTCACTAAATATATAGAAAAGGGAGGAGAGGAGGGAATCAGTCTAGCCCTCACCTTTCCTCGAACCAGGGCCTTGCAGGCAATTCGAGCAATCAGATAGGACCAGATGATGTGGAGAACCTGTAGGACTAGGAGAAGGCTATTGAAGAGCCACCAGGAGGGATAAGGTCCAATCATCTCCCAACTCTCAAACAAGGTTGTGTTCAGGACCCTGAAGAAGGAAAGCCAGGAGTCAGATCATGGGAGGCAGTATCAAAACAAACAAACAAAAATCCTTGGGAAACGGGGGCTATTTTTTTTCCAGTTTTTTTTTTACTTGATGAAATTGCTCCCCAAACGGGTGCTTCTGTCAGCTAAAAGTCAGGGTGGCTATGAGCACCAGATAAGCCAGGGTGCCCCCAACCCTAAGCAACACTGCTTAAGGCAGCTAAAGTCCTAAAATAGTACACACGCTCAGACTTGGCAGGGGATAGAGGTTTCTTAGGAGTAGGGTTCCCAGATTCTGACCCTTAGCTTGCCAACAGGATACCACTGAATAGAATGTTTACTGCCCCAGGGCCCAGGCACTCACCAGAATGGATAGATGCCAAGGCGAGTGATCACAAAAATGACACTGAATACCACAAAAAATGTGTCACAAAGCCGCTGATACTTGGCATAGTTGGCCAATTTGGCTGCCTGGGGAGGGAAAAAAGAAAGAAGTGGGAGAGAAGCAGATCTATCAGGAATGGGGGGAAGCAGGAAAGGAAACACAACAGGAGAGGAGCCAGGAGTCTCACCTCGAGCAGGAAGTCTGAGGAGTCATGCAGACACATGACCAGTGTTCCCACCCGTACCATGTTGTTGATATAGGAGAAGGTGATGAGTCCAATGGTGGCCAGATGATGCACAAACATGATTAGGAAATCCTAGGAAGGCAAGGATGGATGAGGCAAAGTCCGGAGGGGTGGGAGCCCCTCAACCAAAGCCTTAAGAGGGATTCCATGTCTCGGGATTTTCTTCTGTGACCATCCCTCCCTGAGGCAGTTCCATTCTGTATTTGGGCCATGGCAAGGTGCTACCCTCCCTAGCTCTCAGCCCTAAAATCTGTTAGTATGACCTAAAAGGGAGACAGTTAATTTTTTTATGCCCAACGTATTGACAGAATGCATAAGCTATGGATGCTAAACTAGTTCTGGGTTCACCCATTTCTCAGCTGCCATCCAGTCCAATACCTTCTGTCTGCCTATATTTGGGATCTAGTTGCCAAGCATTTTCCATATTCTAAGAACATATAGCCCTAATGTAGATCAATAAGGAAGAAGGGATAGGAGATGAACTTGGATCACTGGTACCAAGGAAAAAGTCCAGGACTTCCTGCCTGGTGGAGGATCCCTGAGGCAAATATCAAGTTTCTACTTTTGAAAACCACTTGTTTATCCATCTCAACCTGTTCCCATTAGGGCTATTTCTAACTTTTTATTCAGAAAAAAGATGTTCAAGAAGGCAGCTAAGAGGCTATGAGCCAATACACAGAAGTTAAGGGTCCAAAAAACAAACAAATAAATAAACAAAACAAATAAAAAGAAAAAGATGTTCGAGAGTCTGGTTCCAAGTTAGCAGAGCCATACATCCATTATGCCAGGAAGGCACAAAGAACATTAATTCGATCCGGTTCTTCTCCTCTGGAGATTAAGAGTTTACATCTTTGGTTCCGTCTCGGCTGCCAAGTCACTTAATGCAATGAAAAGTGCACAGGACTTGGGAGTCGGAACTAGATTGTTCTAAACTCTGCCATTAATTCACTGTGTGACTGTGAAAAAGTCAGTCTCCTTATCTATAAAATGAAGTTCTCCCAATGGCTCTTTTTTCAATCTGGACAAAATTAGGGATCTGAGCAAAATGATTTCTAAAATTTCTTCTGGCTCTAATGATTTGTGATTCTTAGAACCAAAGTGTCGAGAGGAGGATACACAAAACAGGGATCACCAACTGCAGGTAGAATTCACATCCCAACAGTCCTAAATCCTTACTTTGTCCTCTCATTTGTTTGAACAGTACTTTGTTATTTCATTTGAGTTCTGCCAGGTACTTGTCTCTTAGCTCAGATCTGCTCTCAGGGTCTAAAACAGAACTGAGCACATCCATAAATCCTTGTTTCCCAATGCTATATAACATTCTCTTCCCCAAATGACAACCCCATTAAACCTACCACCTATTCTTTTGAGATCCTGACCAGGGAAAAGAGGATCCATCAGTGGTAGTAAAGGTATTTACTAGAGAAGAATGGGAGGAGAAAGATAGGAGCACATTGGGAGACAATGTTCTTACCTTTCGCTTAATGTCTATAAATTGAGAAAACATAAGAGACCAATAAAAGGCCAGTTCCATGATATAGTAGTAGTAAAGGCCCGGTGTGAGAGGCTAGGAAAGATAAGAACTAGTTAGAACATCAGTGAATCAAAGCTGCTGCCTTTCCTTTTTAAAAAGAAAAGCCTCTATGCAGAGTGACTCCTCCCCAAGAATTGGCCTTAGCTTTGGCCTAGACAACAATCTTCTTTTGGGCTCGGAACACCAGGGAGAGACTTCCTTTCTGCCCTGTTTCTCCACCAGGCTACAACCATGGGCAAAAGGAGAACAATGTCACTCCGGATAGACCCGTCTGGGCCCCTGCAGCTGAGATCTCTGAGATTTTGGGGCTTTTTGTTGAAGTCTTCATTCTTACCTGGTAGGGGTATCTGTGCCAGCACTGTCGGGTGTCCCAGAACCAGGGTGACTGAGGAAAGAACAGAGAACCTCGGTCAGTCTGCAGGGATCCAGCTTGGTCCTGAGATCCTTTTAACCTAACATTCCTACTCTTTTGTCACGGGAGAGGTGAAGGAAAGGAAAGATGAATCTGCAGCCAACTTCCAATTCAATTTGTTCAAGACAATAAAACTGTTATTCCACAGGTATAAAATGCTTTGGAGGTAGCTTGAGGGAAAGGCAAGGTAGGTGGAACAACGGAGTCTGCCCATAAAATTCCACCTGCACACTGGGAAATAGCAGGAGGGAAAGGCTTCATTTGATTCAAATAGTACCATGAAAAAAAGGCCAAGTTAAGAAGTCAAAAGCTGCCCTTCCGCAGAACCCTTTAGAGAGAGAGTTCCAACTTGGGATCAATGTCTAGATTTCAGGGAGTCTGAGAAGTTAGATGAGGAAAAATGACATCTTTATTTTCACTAACTTCTCACCGAAACTTAGCATTTTCTTCTATTATTTAAAGAACACAATTCTGAGAAGGGGTCCCTAGATTTGCCGGACTGCCCAAGGGATCTATGGCCTCCCCAAAAGTTCAGAACTCCTACTTTAGACCTCCTCAGGGCAGCTTTCTTAGGAAGGATACAATTTGCATAGCATTTAAGCCTGGGATGGGACCATTAAAAGGAAAAAAAAAAAACAAGAAAAAGAGGCAGGCTCTCAACTCTGACACCCAGGACCGGAGCTAATAGAGCAACAACAAGTGGCCAGGTCAGACTCACCGACCAGAGAAACCGGATTCCATAGGCGAATATACATAAATAAAAAGTGAACCTCCACCTAGGCAAGGAGAGAGCTGAGGTTAGACAGAAGCCCAACTACCACAAAGTCTCTGGGAAGTTTGGGGTAGGGAGGGAAGGGGAAGTCATAATGGTATCTGTCTAGACGGGCCAGTTTCAGGCTACTGATAAGATCCCAGAATAAGAATTTAGGCTAGGGACACCCGCTAGTGTGTGCATGCTCTATAATTATTCTCTGGCCTCTGTTTGTGATATCTGTTTCACTGGGTATCATTTACTTTTCTGTCTTCTGAATAGGCTCCGTGCTGGGAGGGAGTGGGTCTAGAGAAGGGTGGAGCCCAGAAAAATGCTTAATTTTCCCTTTTTATGCAAATGGCCAAGGAGCAGCCTCCCAACTCCCTGCTTCCCAGATGACAGGTCATATCAGAGTTGGCACCACCCAGCAGTATTTATGGCTGTGCACAGCCTTGAAATTGCCTCCTACACAGAACAGGCTAGAAGTCCATCTGGCTTAATTAGTACTCAGGGGGGCCAAGATGTCAAGAATGACAAGCCTCCACAGTCCTCCCTCTTCAGAGGTACTTACAGATAATACCCAAGGATTCTGCACTAGCGCCCATGTGCTGACTCACCCCCAGCCACAGGTGCCTGATACAAAGGGAGAGAGCAGCCTGTCCCTACCCACCTCCTCACTCCCCAGCCTGCACACCTACATGCTCTCACAGAATTTAGTGAGTGTTGGGGGCTTGTCTTGGTTCCTCCGATGGCGAAACCAGCCTTGGATTTTTCGGACATCCCAATCCAGCTGCTTTGAGAGGCCCTCTAGCCTTTTCCCATCAGGACACTGCAGATGGAAGACCATAATCAGAACATTGCCCCAGTCCCTGCAGATGCAGAAGAGATCCCCTGCCCTATACAATGAAGGGTCTTCTTGGCTCATTTTTATCCGATCTCCTGCCTAAAGTCAATTGAGTCATATATGCTCCATCTCCCCCTTTCAGAACAGGATGTGGTAGACACTGGCTCATAGAAACCAAGTAGGACCTGGCCGGAGTGCAGCTCCATCAGTTCCTGACCTGTTCTCTATTGTAGCTCTGGAAGCCTGGACCCCCTCTCTTAGGGTAAAAACCAGTCAGATATTGTCTCCCCCTGCTCACATCCCTGACAAAACCTTTCCCCTAAGAGATGATTTCTCCCCTTTTCTAGCTACTCACCTTGGTGATGGATGTGTATACCTTCTCAAGGATGGCATTGGGATCTGCCTGGTGAGGAACTTTCTCCTGGATGCCAAGATGAACTGCACATGGTTTTGCAATAAACCTGCAGTGAGCAAGCCAAAGGCCAAGTCTAAACATAATTATAATTTGTTTCAGGAAGGAAAGAACTTGATTGGAAGATGGTGGGATCCACAGGGGCTAGCAATGTGCTGAGAGTTAAAACTTTTACATTTCATTTCAGAGCCTGCCACTAATTGACTAGAATCCATGTTGGTGAAGATATGGCACCGTGCTTCCTCGTGCCAGAGGGACTGCTCCCCACATCCTCTCCTCCCCTCTTCTCCAGGAGCCCCATCCTGGATGGAGATCCAGCCACCCAATATGAGCACTTCCTCCCTCTGCTCTCTGGGGTAATGCAGGGGCTCACAGGCATCTGGAAGGCGCAGTTTGAGCACACAATCTCTAAAAGGTTCACCAGCGGTGGACTAGATTATGATCATCCCCTCCATCCAAATGGGTTGGGATAACTGCTGTGCTCAGCTCTGGTCTCCATCTAGAGTACTGAGTTCAATTCAAAGCATTCACTTCAGAAAGGCCAATGACAAACCAGAGCCTAGTCAGAGAAGGGCAGCCAGGAAGCTGTGAAAGAAGGAGATTATATGCAGAACCAGAGATTTTTTAAGTGGAGGAGAGTGGTGGTATATGAGGTATGATTTCAGGCTTTAGTTACCTGAAAGGCTCTCATTTAGAAGACAGAGTAGTCTAATTCTGCTTGGTCACAAAAGAAAAAATTAGAATGACTATATGGAAATATCAGAGAAGTTGATTATAACTAAATAGAAGAGTTTTCTAGGCCTGGAAGCATCCAAAGATGAAAAAGAATGCCTTTGAGGAGTAGTGATTACTCCATCATTAGAAGCCTTCAAATAGAGGATGGATGATTGTGTCAGGGATACATTATAAAGGAGATTTATGCTTCAGGCATTATACTGGGTAGCAAATAATACGTCCTGGTACAAAGAGTCAATTTGAGTTCACAGTTATCTCAGAGACTTAGCAAGATGAAACTCATGACTGGACTATGGCTTTGGGCAAGTACTTGTATCTTACTGAAAAGAAATGAAGTAGGTAAACGAGCAAGAGGGTAAAAGTATATTGAGGAGGTGTATTCATGTGAGGAAATTCAGGAACCAAAGGGGGAAGCATGATGGAGAGGAAACAGAAATAGTTTTGTCATTGGACTACATTCCAGACTACTTGTTCAGAAAGAGGAAATTTAGATGAGTAATTTGAGAAACAGATCACGAGTCTGGCAATTCTGTGGGATCTCAATTATCCACACATCCACTAAAGCTCTCTTGTCTGCTAAAAGCAGAGCGAGTAATAATTTCTTGATTTGCCTTACTGATGATGTGATCTTTCAAAGGGTAAAGGAACCAACCAAGGAAGATTCTATTCTGGATTGAATTCTTGCTAACATAGAACTAGTTGTTCTGGTGGAAAGGATAGGAATCTTGGGGGAAAGTAACCACTCCACCTTAGAATTGATAATAAAGGAGGGGAAATCAATCCAGAATTTGAAACACACCTTAAGTTATCATTTTAAATGTTAAAAAAGAAATGTTCAGAAGACAGAAGACTAGTTAACAGAACATGAATATAAGAGATGACATATCTGTACAAAAGTATCTTAAATGCTAAAGCTGGAAATGAGCCAAGGTTGGTGAGGGGAAACTAAGGACAACCACCACCAAAATAAAGAGGTTTCAATGCAATGACCCAGGACAATTCTGAGGGATTTATGGTAAAGATGCTACCCACATTCAGAGGAAGAGACTGCAGGAGAGGAAACATATAGGAAAAACAACTGCATGAACGCATGGGTTGGGGTGGACATGATTGAGGGTGTAGACTCGAAACTACCACACCAATGCAACTACCAACAATTTGGAAATTGGTCTTGATCAAGGACACATGACAAAACTAGTGGAAATGCGCATGGGTAGGGGGGGTGCGGGGAGGGGGGGTTGAAGGGGAAAGGAGGAGCATGAATCATGTAACCATGTTAAAAATGAATATTAATAAATGTAAAAAAAAAAAAACCAAAAAAAAAAAAAATAAAGAGGTTTCTGCTTATTTTTTAGCTCTTCTAAAAAAAAGGGGGAGGAGCAAAGAAGAGATAGGACCTTTGCTCAGGGTGGATGGGGTGATGATAACTGACAAACAAGAGACAGCAGAGTTGTTCAATTATTATTTCGTCTATTATTGGCAAAAGAAAAGGATCTTTTATACTGGAAATAAGAGTACAAAAATGATTACCAGCAAGTTGAAACCCAAGATTAAGGAGACAGTAAGATGATAGTTGGCTGCCCCTGAATGAATTCAAGTCCCAGATGAACTTCATCCTAGGGGCTCCAAAGAATCAGCAGCTATGACCTCTGAGCTGCTGTAAGTAGAATTGAAAAGGTCACAGAAAATAGAAGTACCACCATAAAACTGGAGAACAAGAGATTGTAGGCCATTAAGTTTGACTTTTGATTCCTGGGAAAATCCCAGAAGACAATTCAAAGTATCTAGAAAGGAAAGCTGTGATTGCAAAAAGCCAGACTGAGCTTCATCAAAAACAATGCTTGGCTCATTATTTTTTTGAAAGGAATACCAAATTTATAGATGAGAGAAATGATGAAGATATAGCTGGCCTAGATTTAGCAAAGCTTTTAATAAAATATTTCATACTATTCTTGTAGAGAAGACAGAGAGATCTGGATTAGGCAAAAATACAATCCTAATCAAAATCGATTGTATGGCCAGACTCAAAAGATAGTTAATGGTTCAACACCAGCATGGCCAAGGTCTTGGGAAATGCCCCAGGAATCTGGTTGGCTCTCCATCAGTGGATGAAGTCACAGATGGAACATACCCTCATCACACCAGCAGGTTACACAAAGGTGAGGAGAGCTAAAACACTGGATAACAATGCGTTAGGCTTTTAAAAGGTTAGAGTACTAGCCGGAATCTAATAAGATGAAATTCTACAGGGATAAATGTAAAATTTTTCCCTTGGATACAAACCTCCCCCCCCCCCCAATTTCACAATTAGATGAGGGAGGCACAATAGGCAATGGCTACTCCAAAGAGGATTTTTAATGGAATGTAATCTCAATACCAGTCAACAGGGTGATGTGGTAACCACAAAAGCTAACATGAGCTGGAAACACATTAAAAGGGAGATGGGGAATGGGAAGTGATCATTCCACTGTGTTCTGTCCTCAGGACACCACATTTGGAGGAGGTTCAGTTTTGGGCACCATGTCTTAAGAAGGATCCCGAAAAACTGGAGAATATCCAGAAGTAGGCAAAAGAATGCTGAAAAGCCTTGAGTCTATGTTGCATTAAGGATAGGCTGCAGGGAACTGTTCAAGCACATTTAACCCATTGAAGAGAAGCCTGGAAGGTGGGAGGGGACACCATGACAGCTGTTATTGAAGGACTTACATGTGGGAAGGATCCAGACTAGTTTTTTCTGTTTTGCCTCCGAGGGTGAGACCAAGAGCACTGGACAAAAGATGCAAAGAGGCTAATTTAGGTCTTATAACAATTACAGTTGTCCAAAAGTGGAATGGACGGCTTGGGCAGTAGTGAGTCCCCCAGGAGGTCTTCATGTTGGAGATATGGAAGGGATCCTTTCTGTGCATGGGTTAAAGGGCTGCTGAGATCTCTTCTAACTATCCAATTGTGTGTTTCTACAGTTACTTCTGAGATTCATCCCTCGTCTTGCACATCGTAATTGCTTAGTGAATATTTGTTGAATTTAAAGTCCTTAAATTTCTTCCCCTGAGCTTAGCATAGTTTCGTAGTAGTGCTGTGGTGGAAAGGACTGCGCTCCAGGGAAACCATGCCTGGTGCAACCTCGATTACAAAAAGCTTGAGATCTGGATAGGAAGAGCTCTGAAGGAATCCTGGAGGAGGCGAGGCTAAATGAACTAGGGGGTTAACGTGGAGAAGCATCTGAGGAATATCATAAGAAGGACTGTTTGGCCTCAGATGATAGACAGACAGACAGACAGACATAGGCAAGGCCCAACGAGCAGAAGGTGCAGAGTGAGATTTAGACTCAGTGTAAGGAAAACCTTCCCAACAATTATGGCTACTAAAAATGGAACTGGCCACTTCCTAATTATGGATCTTCAAGCAAAGTCAGGATCATTCATGACCACTCATTGTGTATGTTGTGGAGGGGATTACTATTTCAGATATAACTTGGTTTAAAGAAGCAGTACAGTACAGAGGATTTGAGTTCAAATCCTGCTTCTACCACTTACTACCTATTTTTTTTTTTTTTTGAGTTTGGGCCAATCGGCTTCCCCTCTCTGGCTCCCAGTTTCTTCAGCTGTAAAATGAGCTTCTACTAAATGATCCTTAAAGTCCTTCTAGTTCGAAATCTGTGGTCCTTATCACTAATGTGGGGCATGATCCACTGGGGTACAGGAAGAAAATGTAAGAACTTCTCTTTACACTTGTTTTTATCTTTAGAATTAGGCTTTATCAATATTTAATGTACAGGAGCAGCTAGGTGGCTCAGTGCATAGAAAAGCCAGGTTTAGAAATTAGAAGACCTGGTTTCAAGCCTGGCCTCAGCTAACTTCCTAGCTGTGTGACCCTGGGCAAGTCACTTAACCTCAACTGCCTATCCCTTACTGCTCTTCTGCCTTGGAACCGATACCCAGTACTGATTCTAAGAAGGAAGATAAGGGTTTGAAAAAAAAACAACTAATGTATTCTAACTCCATATGTAGAGCTGGTGCTCACATGTCATAAACTACTTGGGACATCTGAAAAGTAGTTGTTCACAGTCTTTAATAGAGTGGCTACCTCGCCCTTTCTGTTTTGCTCCAACGTACTAAGATGTACTGTAGTTTGACCAGTTATTTAGTTCTAACAACCCTCACAAAATATAGCTTTAAAAAGGGGAGCTTAAAAAAGATTCTTGCAAAGAATCTGGTATAGCGAAACCCAACAAAGTGAACGCAAGGAAACAAGAAAAGCACAGAGCAGACAGTTCAGATCATCTGAGTTCTTTCTCATCTCCATTACAAGGTAAAGGCAATAAGAATTTAAACAAATAAGATAAAAAAGATAAAAAAAGGCATTTGATCAACGTTATGCAAAATATGAATCTACTGTCCTCACCAATGAACTTTGCCCTAAGTACCTGCTGTAAAACTTGAGTTATCAGCTCTCAACTGGGGCATGCCACCTATAAAAACCCTCCAACTGTAATGATTAAAAAACCTGGAAACGGAACTTTCTAACCTGATTAAATATATTCCAAATGACAAGTTTTTGAACCATCTGTGAAAAATATAAAAATCTAACAGCTTCAAATTAATTTGCAAGACCAAGCACTTATAAACGATGCACCAAGTGCTATGCTAAGTGTTGGAGAAATAAAGAAAAGGCAAAAACAGAAATCAGGGAAGATGAAAACTTACTATTGAAATTTCAACAAAAAACTTGCAGAATTGGTAGACAGGGCTGAAAAATGAATATTGGGGTAGCTTGGAGGCTCAGCAGATAGAAAGTCCTGGAAACAGGAGGTCCTGGGTTCAAATGTGACTTCAGATAAGGCCTTGCTATGAGACCTTGGGCAAGTCACTTCACCCCAATTGCCTAGCTCTTAGCTCTCTTCTGCCTTGGAACCAATATTTAATATCCATCCTAAGATTGAAGGCAAAGGTGAAAAAATAAATAAATGAGTATCACTATTGGCAAGTGCTTCCAGCAATGTACTTCTATCTGGATCTGGGCATCTTTTCCAGGCATCGCAGCCATTAAAACCAAGAAGCAAAACAGAATGAACTTAAAATCATGGCGAATCCCATTCAATTTCAAGACTCTCACTCCTCCTCAGAAAGGTAAGGGAGGAGGAAGAAAGACCAGAAGGGGAGACCTGCTTCTGGCAAAGACTGCCTCAAGTCCCCAGGCTTCACTGATTGCAAATAGGAAAAGTCCTCACTTGCCACTGCAGTTGGTGAACCAGTTCAGGTTAAAAACAAAAACTAATACTTAATCACCTTTCTCTCATTTGTGCCCGCTTCACGATTATTTGTAGCACAGATGAATTTATCTACCCGGGGGGGGGGGCAGGCTCAGGCGGGTTTTGTGGAGGGGATGAACATCTGATCAAAAATGTTTGGAAAGGATGGCTTAAATGGTGGAAGGTGGCCATGCCATGGCAGCCTCCTCCCCAGAATAACAAGGCTGGTATTTCTTTCCTGATGCCCCTGAGGACTCTAATGTAAGCCTCCCCATTGAGCCCAGGCCGGGGCTGAAGGAAGCACCCAGAAGCTCGGGGAAAGGCAAGGGCAGAAACACCAGCTGAGAGGACACTGAAAGGACACTGAAAAGACACTGTCCAGCACCCACCAGCTGCAGAAAGCTCAACTGCTTCACCCGGGATTGACTTGCGAATTAGCAGAGCTGGGACGTGCACCTAGAGAGCTGGAGCTAAAAATCCACGGCATTTTCCATTTTATGATCTAAACACAACATCCAACAGGTATACACCCACCTACTGGGCACTCCCTGTCTTTCAAGGCAGCTCATTCCCCAACCAGGCGGCTTTCCTGAAGGGAGAACTAAAGGTCTTTGTTCCAGGTGCCTAATATGGACTGTGTCTCCTAACAGGACAGCCGGTGTGGCGTAGTATGAACAGAGCCCCAAAGATGCATACTGGCTCCGTAGGACTCTGGGGACAGCGAGGGGGACCTGGAAGACTCCTCCTTCTGAGTTCAAATATGGCCTTAGACACTCATTCACTGTGTGACCTGGGCAAGTCATTTAACCCTGTTTGCCTCCATTTCCTTGTCTGCAAAATGACCTAGAGAAGGCAATGGTAAACCACCCCGATATCTTTGCAAGAACAACCCCAATGGGGTACCAAGGCAGCTGGGACTAAAAGCACTGAATACATGACTCTGGGCAAATTTTTAAATCCCAGGTAACTCTCTGAAACTGTAAGAAGCCTCTCCCTTAACTAATGAGATCACAGAACCAGTTCCCACCTACTCCCTAAAAAACAGCCCCCCCAATCTTAAAACATAAAAATCTCCCCATGGCAATGTAGAGAGACCACTCTCAAGAGTGTCAGAGCCAAGAAAAGGTCCTGCAGCGACTTTTCAGGAGTCAAAGCCAGCCCTGGCCCGAAAGAGCCCTGAAGAACCAGGACCCCAGCCCTGGGAGAGAAAATGAGAAACTTGATGCACTTCCCTTCGGTCTACACCTGCCTGTAATTGGCTGCTCTTCTTCCTTCTGGCAGTGTGGCCAGACACAAGAGGGTAGGTGGTCTTGGGAAAACAGCATCATCTAGGGAGGGGGTCCAGGTTTGAAAGCTGCCCGGCCCCAGCCTCTGCCTCCATGTGACTTCTGGGCAAGTCTCTTAGCTTTATTAGGCCTCACTTGGAATAGATGGGAAAGAGATCAGATGGCTTAGGAGATGGACAGCTAATGCCCTGAGGTGCTTCCCCAGACCCCCTCAACAAAATAAAAGTTCTTGGGCCCAATGAGCACTGTTCCTAAGGAACTAAGCATCCCATTCTACTTCCTGAAATTTCCAAGCAACCAGCCAATGATGTAAAACATATTCCTTTACAATTTGCTGATAAAATATCTTGTGTATAATGGTTGTTCTCTCACAGTCAAGTGTCGTAATACAAATATGGGCGGCTTGCACTTGAGGCCATCCTGGCAGCTCACTCCTCCCTTGGATCATCATCTTCATTCTCCTCAGCCAGAGGATGGGAGGGCAGGGCTGGGCCATCTCTCAGGTCCATCATTCTATGCTTCGACATAAAGCAAACAGGCTAACTGAAGTGTGAGCCGTCTTGGGTTCAGAAGCTTCCCTGGCAGACTTCTGAGCCGATGCTGGCCTCCTGACTCAGTGTGAAGAGCCCCGGCTTGGCCTCGAGAAAGCCTCCAGGCCAAGCGCTGCTCTATGGCTCAAAGCGGACGCCCCAGAGTCTCATTCATCACTGGGGACAGGGATTTATGTTGGTTATTTTCATGAATAGCATAAATTGGAATGAACCAGAAAATTCCTGCCGAAACTCTGCTTCCGGAGTCGGAGTCGGACCTCCCGTGGCGGCGGGACCCAGCGGGCAGGCGGCTCAGGCTCTGCAGGTCTTTTCCTCATTCGTAAAATGAGAAAACCAAATCAGCACGTCCCCTCCTCTCCCCACCCAGGCGGGGAGCTCCCTTTGACAAAATGAAAATCAGCTCCTGCCTTTTAAGAAACTTGGGCTCGCTCGCTCGGGATGAGTACGTACACCGGATAAAAGAGGGGCACCTGCAGGAGGGGATGGAGTAGTCCACTGGGGTGAGGTGAGGTGAGGGGGGAGAACAAGAGGAAAACATCCTTCTGTCTGCCCCAAGAACGAGCATTCTCAGCATGGAAGAGATGAGAGGGAATAATGTGAAATCAGGCTGGAGGGGCAGATGGGAACTCCCAGATTCATGGAAGGATTTCAATACCAGGCTAGAGAATTGAGTTTTTCTTCTACCGGCAATGGAATACCTCTGAAATTGTTGTTAGCAAGACACTGAAAGGGCAGCTGGATTACTCAGTGGATTGAGAGCCAGGCCTAGAGATGGGAGATCCTGGGTTCAAATCTGACCTCAGACACTCCCTAGCTGTGTGACCCTGGGCAAGTCACTTAAACCCCATTACCCAGCCCTTACTGCTCTTCTGCCTTGGAACCAAAACAGAGCATTGACTCCAAGAGGGAAGGTGAGGGTTTAAAAAAAAAAAAAAAAAAAGACTGAGTGTAGATTAAGAACAAATGGCAAGGCAGATCACCCCTACTTCTACTCTCCTGGGTACATACTCTGGTCCCAGTACTAAATCCCTTCTGGAACAGGGAGCATTTTTGCCTGCAGAATGGAGGAAAGTTCTGAGTCTCCCGCTTTGTGCATGCCTACATATCCCTGAGGATCCTAAATCCTAAACCCTAAAGCATTTCCACTTTTCACTCTGGCCTTAGACTCTGAGGGAAGAGGGAGAGGAGCTGGTATGAAGGGAAAGAAGACAATTCTTCAACAACTCTTCCCCCTTCCTCAAAAAAAAAAAAAAGAAACTTCTTGGGAGCAGAACATACAGTAGAAGTTGGGGGTTACCATATCTAGGTCCCGGGGCCAGCTCAGTGATTTTGTAGCAGAGAAAAGCAATATAAAATAATACTGGTTTGCCAACAACAACAGGGCTAGTGGGAGCAGTAAAAGACTTCTAGCCCTGAATTCTCTTCACTCGGCCATGGCCTAATGACTCCCAAATCCTGATTTCTCCCTACTTCTGGGTTTCTGGGCTTCCTCCATTCCCTGAGGTTGGGACACCCAGCTAACGTACCCAGGTTATTTCCCTGCAATAAACTAGAATTTAATTTGCAGCAGTAAATACCTGAGATAAAATCAATGAACTCCTTAGAAAATGGCTGAATTGATTCAAAGTCCCTCAGGTGAGCAAATCTTAAAAGAAAAATCTGCTCTTCCCTTTAAGAAAAAAAGGATATTTCATTCCATTGAATGTGCTGACTCTGAGTGAAGCAAAATCCCAATGCAGCCCCAGCTCTCCAGGGGCTCATTTGCAGCCTAAGGAGTGACAGCAGGGAGGGGCAGGTGAACAGAAAAGGACATGAATGTAGATAAGATGTAGCATAAGAGATTGGGAACAGAAAGAATTCAGAAGAACGAGGGGCTGACAGTTTGAGCTTGAGCGGATGCAGAGTGAAAGAAGCAAGCCCGAGAGGTCCTGTACACGACCACAAGAACACAATGGGATGCAGCCACCAAAGACTTCCCAGGACCAGGCAGAGCAATGACCAGTGTACTGGTCAGCTTCAGGGCCCCTCAGTATCTTTTATAATAAAAGACGGCTTCTATTCTCGCAGAGAGGACATGAAGGTAGTGAAAGTGTTAGAGATGCAGCAAAATTTCTAAGGAGCATCATAAATTTAAATATTTAAAAAGAATAAAAAGTTCAGAAAGGAAGGAACAGCCATTTTGTCACTCTTATTAAATTTAAAACGCACTTGTGAAAACAGTAGGTAACAAAAGTTGCAGACCTGCTGTTTATTTGCATTTGTGGATGTCAATAAACAAGCCAGTGACAAAAAGAGCACAGGACTTCCCAATCCTTTCCGGTGCTCTTTGCATGTGGATTGTTTGTATTTACTATCAAGTATATAATTTTAAAAATCATTTACTGGCCGTCTTTCTTAATCTCACTACTAAACCAGCAGCTCAGACCAGGGTGAGGAGACCCTGTCTTTCTGCAACAGGAAGCAGCTAAGAGATCACACCTGATACACTTCTTGTCTCTGCTTTCTCTCACTGATTGAATGCATCGTCTCTAGGGAGAGAGCCTGAAACCTAACCTTGTACCTGAGGTTATACGGCCTATCTGCAGAGCCTTTATAGCCACTGCACAGAAAGGATGAGAAAAGTTCTCTTGGAAAGGCTGGAGATTTTTTTTTTTTAAAGCAGTGAACAGAGTGCTGAACTTGGGGTCATCTCCCTGAGTTCAAATCTCAATTCAGGAACTTACCAGCTTGGTGACCCTAGGCAAATCACTTCACTCTGTTGGCCTCAGTTTTCTCATCTGTAAAATAAACTGGAAAAGGAAATGGCAAACCACTTCAGCATCTTTGCTAAGAAAAACTCAAATGGGGGTCACAAAGAATCACTGTTTAATCTCAAGAAAACAGAGGTACAGACACTGGGAAGGTGACTTTTTGTTATAAATTGCTGGGGGCTGAAATGAGAACAAGGCTTGGAGTTAGTCTTAGGTTCAAATGAGACCTCAGAACCTTCCCAGCTGTGTGACCCTGGGCAAGTCACTGGACCCCAATCTGCATTAGAGATTTGATAGTGATTCTAAGACAGAAGGTAAACATTTTTGAAAAAGAAAGAAATTAGCTAGGATTGAGATTCAATGAAAGTTATTGATTGACTCCCTTCTCCCCTTCCACCAAGCATGTGAGCACATGGTGAAGAGGAGGGAACCTCTGAGCAGCCCCCTGGACCCTCCCACCCAAGTCCCACTAGCCCTAGTCCGGGCCAAGGTGTCTGCACAATGTTTCCCCGCAGAGGGCTACACTGTACCAATGAAGGCCGCAGGCTCCAAGCCCACAGAGAGCACCTCCAGGCAGCTCAGGCAGGCAGCCGGGGAAGCGGCTGGAGGGAAAATGCTGGGGGAGAGCCTGAAAAGCCCGCAGGCCTGGGAGCTGGCCCTTCCAGATAAGGCCGCCAGCCATGTGACTGGCGCCTCCAATCTGGCCCCACGGGAGAAGCAAACCTGATTTGGCCGGCCATTTGTAAATGACTCAAAGGAGGACAGCTCCAACAAGGCAGGGGCCTAGGGAGGCACATAGGCACAGGAGCCCCGACAGTGTGGAGAAGGAGAATGGGCCTTCCAAGCCTCAGGCCAGGGAGCAGAGAGAAGCCTGGGGTCCAGGAAACAGCCAAGGTCAAGGGAAAGACTGGCAGGGGCTGCCCAGAGTCACCCAGCAGGGAAGACAGAGTTCTGGCCACTATTGCAGGCTTCTCCGCAGCCAGCCTGGAGGATTGAGGAAGAGGCTCCCAGGGAAGGAGGCTGCTTTGGGCTAACGGAGCAGGAACAGGAAGAATGAACAGTGACATCTGCAACCCAATCTCCGGGGCCATTCACCAAGCCATTTCCCCCTCTTGGCTCCATGACTGCTGTGGGCACCAAATCTTGGACTCCCACAGAATCTCCCATCAACTCTTATTTCCCATCATCTGGTATCGAGCAGAGCCAACTCCACCTCAAAGACTGAACTCCAGTCCGAGTTGGGGCCCAGGGAGGCCAATGAAAATGCCAGAAGAGAAATCACTCAAGGGAATGCCAATTTCTTCACCTCAAAGTTTCTTCTAGAAAATGTTCTCCCTTCCCAGTTGGAATCCTGACTTGGCCATTTATTTGCTAGTGTCACTTTAGACATCCGGTCTTGGTTTACTTATCTGGATGGAAGATGGGAATATTTTGACTTATATTAACTAACTTATTGACCCGTTGTGAGGAGAGTTCTTCCTAAACTATAAAATACTATTTAAATGTGAGCTAGTATTATAAGAGAGGAACTTCTAAAAAGGAAAGAAAGTGCTCTAAGTGACCTTTGGCAGTTTAATGTCCTTAGATTACAAAGGAACTGTGCAAATAACAGGATTTCACTCCTCTGTATCAGATGACATACCCTAGCTTTGGTGCTGCTGCCCAGAGTACCAGGGAGCCAAGAGGGAAGGGCCAAGCCCTCTCCATTCATTCAAAGATGTGAGTAGGCATCATGCTGTCACAAAAATGTTAAAGCTAAAATGAGACCTTAGAAGCCATGCAGCAAGTCAGTAACAGAGCCAGGGGAAAGGCCACAGGGGAAAGCTCTCTAAGCAAAATGTCCCTCTCATCCTTTCCTTCTGTTCCTTTGAGAAAAGTGCAGCTCCTCAGTTTAAAACTTCCAGGCAGATGGACCCCTTCCCCCCAGTCTGGCTCTTCTTTACTGCAGAGCACCCCCCACCAAGAAGGAGGAACTTCAATCCCTTCTTCAGGAGAAAGGAGACCACCTTGACACCGAGTCATTTATCCACTCATGCTGTCCTATCACTTGTAGAGCAGGTCCCAAAGTGGAAAGGAACTGCAGGACTTTCATTGGATTCGAGAGTCCCAGCACGGAGAAGGTCAAGTCCTCAGTAGCAGGAAGCAGCCCAGTAGTTAGTATCCTTCTGCTCAGGACTGAATTCCTTTAAAAACCTGGACGTTATTGAAACCACATGGCTCCATAGAAACACTCAGAAAGGCTCCTTTAGCACTTGGGGTTCGGCTATGATGTAGGAGGGTCAGATGAGACGATATTAATAGGTGGTTCTCAAAGTCAATATGCTGCTTCGAGGGATCCTGGGGGTATAGTCTGGAGTCTCTTTTCTGTTTCAGTTTGAGACCACTGATTGAGAACCTTGCTGATTCAGAGATGGACCCGGGACCATAAGATCACATGAATGAATCGAAAAGCACTAAGTGCTTACTGGGCGCAAAGGGCTTTGCTGAGGATACAAACCCCAAGATAGTCCCTGTTGCCAAGGGGCGCGCTTTCCAACAGAGGAAGAAGACCAACAAGCAGAGGTGGTTTATAAGCAACAAGTGACTTCTCAACACCCATACCAGGAAATAGGTCCCCGGCTGAATGCCCATAATCCTTAGCTAAAAGCAGATCTTCTTTCCTACTGGAACATACTTTTTCCTGCTTTATCCACCACAAGCACCCCACTAACCCACACAATCTCAATCTGCACATCTGGATTCTCCCCTTCTTTCAGATTCAGTGAACCTTTTGTAGGCCTGTTTGGTTTTGGTTTTCCCCCAAGGCACAACAATAGTGGAGGCGAGGTTACCTCTGAGAATCCCACAGGTCTAGAAGCTCCACTTTGGGAAAGAGCACCTACTCCAAGGGGGTGGGAGTGGTTTTATTTAAATTAATTTAAATTAAAAACAAACAACAAGAGGACTTCCAGTGGTCTAAGAGAAGAGACATTAGATCTTCAGGTCTCTCTCTTTTTCTTCTCATTTGTTTTCATTAGCTGCTGCACAGGGATGGATTCTCAAAGCTGTCATTACTTTACTTAACTGTAAGCACTCCCAGGGAAGGGATGTTGTTTTTCACATCTTCATACTTCTCCTGACCTAGCACTATGCTGTACCATTATAAATGAACTAGCCTAGCACTTCCCAAAGGCTCTCACTGGTGACAAGTAAGCCAAAGGGTATCCCATGATAGTAGGAGCAAACATCCAAGCCTCCAGAGAGCAGCTGAGTGGGAGTTCCTTCAATAGATACATACATTTCTCCTTCCCAGAAGAGATACCTCCCTCCCTCTCCCCAAGTGCTGCAAGAATAGCAGAAAGATACAAAGAACAATTAAGTAGCCCCTGGGCTGGAGATGATTGATGGATGGATGGATTATGGGTAATGGGCCCTGGGCGTCCCAAGACACCCACAACTTTCCAAGAATGAAGGTTGGCATTTGGTCCTATCTCTTGTCTACTTTCCCAAGCATATCCAGAGTGAGGTTTGCAATCCTTGGGGTCCTGCAGCACTTAGGGGTGACTGCCCTTCAAACCAACCAATTCCAACCCACAGAAACCTGGGATGATGGGTTCAAGGACATGGGGATGAAGAGCTTAGCGCAGTCTATGCTTTAGGTGAGCAGATTTGAAAGCCAACTCCAAGTTCACTGGAACACTACTCCATGGGTCAGGGCGGGCCCCTCCTCACTCGCTCTCCCCATCCTCTCAGCAACTCGGGCTGTCAGCACCGCCCTGTGGGAACTGGAGCGGCCTCGCACTGCACCACATCCAGAGAGGTCCTCTGGGGTCCTCGCGCTCCTGCCCTACCGGGGGCCGCCCTTGCCCAACCAGCATCCCCAGAAAACCACGTGCGGGAGCCACCGGGCCTCCGGCCCCCCTGCCCCGGCTCTCGGCGGCTGCTCCCGCAGGCGCCCCGAGGCCTCCTCACTGTCTTCCTTTTCCATAGGGTCCCTCGCGTGCTCCCTCCCTACGGGGCCCCCGGTCCCCACATGTCCCGCTCCCTCGGGCTGCTCCTCCCCGAGCATCTCCCTCCTCTTCGGTAGCCAGCAGTTGCCCCGCGTGTTCCTCGCTGCCTTTCTTCCCTATGGAGCCGCCCGCGCCCTCTCCCCTTCGGTCTCCGGGGACGCCCCGCGTGCGCCCGCTCCGTGGAGTACGCGGCCGCCCCGCTCCCTCGGGGCCCCTAGCGGGGCGGCCCCCTCCCCTTCCGTCCCCAGCGGGCGCCGCCTCTCACCGCTCGAAGAGTAGGCGCAAGGAAAAGATGCCGGCTGCTAGCGGGAAGGCAGAGAGGACGTGGCGGGCCCGCGGGTAGCTGCTGACGCCTGGCCCCTCCAGGTCGGCCCAGCTCACGTTCTGGGGCAGCCAGAAGCGCTCGCTCCATATCCAGTCCCACAGCAGGCCCAGGGCCCCCGTCACCGCCGTTGTCGCCATCTTACCCCCGCCCCGCGGCTGCAGCCGCCTTCGGAGCCAACCGCACTAGCGGGGAGGCGGCCGCCAGGCGGGGCCCGGTCGGAGAGCCGCCTCCTTCCGGGCCGGGCCCGCCCCGAGGGCTGGGCGCTCCCCTAGGCCATGCCTCCAGCTCCGCTACGCCCCGCCCGCCCGGGCTCCGCCAGCCTGGCTTCGGCGCGCGCGCTCACAAGGTTCTGCTGCGCCTCCTCGTGGGCTCCTTCCCCGGTTCCCAGGTCCGACCGCGCCCCCTTCAGTTTCCTTCCTCCAAGCCGGTCTCTCAGGAGCCCCGCCTCCTTCGTTTCAGTTTCTTCACGCCCAGATTGGTCCCCCGCCCCCTCGTTCCCTTGCCCCCTCCTAGCAGTCTTTTCTTCAAACCTTCCGGGCCCCTCCCGTAGGATCCTCGGCTCTCGGCCCCAGGCAGCCACTCTCTTTAATTATGCGTTCCGGCCTTCCCCCTTCTCCGCCCTGGCCTGGGCCGTACGGGCTCTAGGCCATTTCTCCTCCCACTCGGGCTTTCGGGAGCGCTGGCCCCGCCGAAAACTGGAGGAGGGAAGGAATAGTTTTTTCTCTCCCAGAGGCAGGGACTTGATTCTCCCCTCTGAGACCCGCCGACTTTCCGATCCCGGGGCGCTCTGGCGGGGGAGCGCATACAAGGCGAGGCAGAAGAGAGTCTTGTATTCTAAATTCCCCTAACCCTTACCTGTTGCCGGGGGTGGGGTAGATGGAAGGTGCTGGGAGGGATTAAATTTGCAGAAATGAATGTGTCAATCAAGCGCTTACCACAAGCTAAACCCTGGGAGCGCATATAAGTGACTAGATGCATGATCACATGTATATTTCTTGGTCAGGCGGGTTCCGCTCTCCCTGACCCCTTTTGGGGATGGCTTGCCATTTCCTTCTCCAGCACATTTTACAGATGAGGAAACGGAGGCCAACAGGGTGAAGTGACTTGCCCAAGGTCAAACCGCTAGAAAGTGTCTGAGCTCCATATACAAACAGGAAGATGGGTCTTCCTGCCTCCAGATCTCGCACTGTGCGGGTTAACTGCCCCAATTACATATATAAAAAGAAGATGACGTTTAGAGAGTTCCCTAGCAATGGGGCAGATCAGGAAAGGCTTCCCGAAGAAAAAGTCAAACTTGAGCCGGGTGGTCAGTGAAAGAAAACAGTATTTCCAAAAGGCCGAGGTGAGTAGGGAGTGCATTTCAGGCACGAAGGGCCAGGAGAAGGGACTGCAGCTAGTCCTGAGGCCTCAAATGGGCTAGCATGGCTGGCTCCCAGGATTTAACGGGAGCACCATATTACACATTTATCCTCCATAGAGTCTTAGGGCGTAAGCCCGGGGGTGAGGGTGGGGGAAGAGATAGGGAAGGGCCAGATTGTGAATATTTAAACCCCCAATTTAGAATTGCTCCCAGAAGCACTAGAGAGCCAAGAGAATTTCCCTATGGTCGACTCTTGGCTTCAGGAAAATCCTTTAGGCAATTGGGTGAAGGCTGGTTGGAACCGGGAGAGGCTAGAGGCCCGTAAGTCCATTTTGGAGTGGGGTAGGGGGTGTCATGGTGAAGACCGGAAGTAGGGTAGTGCCTGTCTGGGAAGAGAGGAGCCAACTTGGGATGTGGTCGAAGTAGAGATCAAATGTGTTAGCTAACTCGATTTCCAGTAAGGTGTCAAGGATGACATCATGGCTTTTAGTACATCCACTTAGACATATTTGATAGAAGCAGGACAGAACTACGGTGGGAGACCAGGGGATAGATAACATAAAGAGAAAATCAAAATTAAGTGATTTGCCCAGGGTCATACAACTAGTAGCTAGTAAAGTTTCCAAAGCCAGATTTTAACTTGGATCTTTTCAACTCCAGGGCTTGTACTCTATTCATTGTACCACCTAGCTGCTCATAGGTATTGAGTTCTTAATGTGCAACAAGAGCTCTCTGTACTTGAGTCCATTTTCCCTTGTGAGAAGGTGTTACTACTTGGGGGTGGGGTACCTACTGTTCTTAGACACACTTCTCCAAAAGCTACTGAAGGCTGACAGATTTCTCAAGTTGATAATCTTGAGGGGAACCTCTAGCCACTTGTTAATGCCTCTTTCCCCAGGAATTAGTGTGGATTTATTGTATATATTTATTCTAAATTATTTATCTCTGAACTATGTTGTATCCCCTTCAGAATGTGTGATCTCTTTGAAGGCAGGAACTATCTCCCTTTTAGATTTTTCTCTCCAAAGCCTATCAGTAGAGAAATTTTTTTTTTTTTTTTAAATTTAAACCCTCACCTTCCGTCTTGGAATCAATACTGTGTATTGGCTCCAAGGCAGAATAGTGGTAAGGGCTAGGCAATGGGGGTTAAGTGACTTGCTCAGGGTCACACAGCTGGGAAGTGTCTGCGGCCAGATTTGAATCTAGGACCTCCCGTCTCTAGGCCTGGTTCTCAATCCACTGAGCTACCCAGCTGCTTCCCTCAGTAGAGAATTTTTGATGGCACAGTGGATTAGAGTGCCCGGTTTGGAGTCAGAAAGAATTCAAACTTGAACACTGCCTAGCTGTGACCCTGTTTGCCTCAGTTTCCTCATCTGTAAAATGAGCTGGAGAAAGAAATGGCAAACCCCTCTAGCATCTTTGTCAAGAAAATCCCAAATGAGGTCATAAAGTGAAACTGCACATGAGGATTCATACTTTACCTCCTGTCTTAAAATCAATACTAAGTATTGGTTCCAAGGCAAAAGAGGCAAGGACTAGGTAATGAGGGTTATGTGACTTGCCAGATTTGAATTCAGTATGTCCTGTCCCTAGGCTTGGCTCTCTACCCACTGAGCCACTTATAAATGCTTTCTGAATGAAATCAGAATGAATTGGGGAAAAACACAGAGTAGCCCAAAAGATTAAGAATGGAACAACAGCTGATGTTTAAAATGACAACTGGGTCTAGAACATATACTTAAAAGATGAACCAGGCAGAGGGAGAGGAGGAAATGACACCTGCAACTGGCTAAGCTCCCAACCTGTCACTGAACAAAGGTTGAGAACCTTGGGCCCTGGGAGTGCCTTCTGCCCTGGGAACTTTATACCTGTTTAATAAAACACCTAACTATCGCCACTTACAAGGTTAATTACCACAAGAAGCTGACTAGTTTGATCTGAAAGAAGATTGAAAGAACTAAATCTGTATCCCTTGTGAAAGGGGAGATAAGGTAACTTTATAACCAACTAAAGCATGTACACACCCAATGCTGAGTGTATCCGAGAAGAGGGAACTTTAGCTAAGGCTGTTTTTTCTCAAACCTAGAGAAGCAAGACTAAAAATACTCAGTATTCTATGTTATAAACAAAAAGGGGCCTAAGAATATAGGTATACAGTGATGTGAGTGTATCTGTCTGTATTCTCTCTAGCTGCAGATGATGGAAGAACACCAACCAATCACCCTTGATAGTTGTTATAATTTCCCCTTTCCTCTAATAGTTGCCCAGGGAGGACCCTTGAGGTTAGATGGGTGGGTAACCCTTTCAGGTCCAACCTGGGGTTGGATACATTAATATAGGGCTTTGATCTGCCTTGGATTATGTTTGGTGTCTGACTGCATTGACTCCCTCCCCAAGGGTCGTGATATAAAGACCACTCAGGAGGGTACTTGTTAAATTCACTTTATCTATAATCAGGGAAAGGATAAACAGGACAAGGATTGGGGATTGGAGACCATATCAACCTAATATCTATAACTAGTTGACAACCAGGACTGGAGGCTATTGATCTAGTAGAAGCTGGAGCTTTATTCTCCACTACACCTCTGGCCTAGCCTGGCCACAGCCAAGCCAGAGAATAGGGACTGCTATTGATGCAGCTGTGCTGATGATCTTATTCTCTCAGCTTTCTCACTACCAGTGTTTGGTGATACACTAGCTCTCACAATTTTCAGGAAATATTCAGATTCTTCTTACCCTCTTCTTCATAGACCTCCCTTGCCTCCCTTCACCACCCAAAGACCTAGAGACCTAAAGAGACCTAGAAAGACCCAGAGACCTAAAGACCTAAAAGGCCCCTCCAAGTGGCTGTCAGGGATTATTTATACTGTCAGGCCAACTGACATTTGTCCCTGGCTTACAGCACCTGGGAACATTCCATGTCTTCCAACTGCCTCCCCTGTCATTCAAGGTGGCATCCATCATTTCCCAGGTTGTGAATAATAACATAAATGCCGTTTTGTTTTTGGAAATTTCAACCTGAAAATTTCCTGATGATCTTCTTCATTGATGACTTCTACTCTATGCTTATCTAAACTTATGTGTTCCTATCCCACTAACCTCCCTTCCCAAAATAAATCTTATCTTAGCTAATGTCTTATCTACTTATGTTTGCCTAATGCTAATGAGAAGGGTTTAGGATAGATTTTCTGGGAATGTATGGGATTTGAATACAATGTTTCCATAAGTCATAACATTTGAACACAATGACAACATGTAAGCATTATAAACACATTTAAGAATAACTATCTATGCTACTTCTTACTTCTAAGTCAATACAATCCTTCAATAAACTAGCTTAAGTTTCTAATACTGAACTTTAGATGAACATTCCTAGTTCACAATAAATTCTAACATTTTTCTCTGTTCCCTAATCTATGGTTAGGAAGATTAGTATGTAAGTAATTTCCTTAAACTATTGTTAATGTGTTAGTTTATTAGTTTCATTGCTAAGTAACTTACACTATACGTCTGTCTGACATTTCTATTGACAGTCCTATATTTGAACATTCATAACTATTTTATACTGTCCCTATGCTAGCTAGAATTGAATTTCCCTTTTCACTATTCTCTCCCTACAGGTTAGTAGGCTATTCATTATTGGTTAGTAGCAATACATTACATATGTACAAGGTTTTCATGTGATGTTCCTATGAAATATGAGTACTGTTGACCTTACAAGGAATCTGAGTCCTCTTGTTTATTATGGCCACTGTACTTTGTACTCAAACCTATTTACATCTATTTACAGTATGTACATGTGATGTGACTTTACTGTGTCTATTTGTTGGACTGATGACCTAACATTTGCTGTCTGGCTTATACTCACCTTCTTCTTTCAGAATCTCTCTGTCAATCAGCTTATATTCTGTTGCCTTAATCCTAGTGTGTGCATTTCCTTGTGATTTGTGTCTGAATGTGAAAACCTTGCACTATTCAAACCTAATCCTGGTCTGCTGATCATCTCTCCTTGTGATTTTTCCAGTGATGTTGTCCAAGTCACACAGGTGTTGTCACAGTTCAGGTCCTTGTACAGTCTGTTGTGGAATGTCTCTTGTATTGTTCTTGTGCTGGTCCTGATATCCTGATGTTTCTGGAATCTTTGGAATCTCATCTCTCTTTTCCTTTGCTGGATACACATCTTGTCAGTTGTTGACTTGATTGAAGAATTCCCTGGATCAGGAACCAGTGTATAATGATTGTGTAGTGTTGTGTTAAATTTTGTGTTGCCACAAAATTTTTTCTTATGAGATATTTTGTGTTTGCACTTGTTTTTGAGGTTATTATTGTAACGTTCATTCTTCTTCACCACTGCTGAATTCTGATAGGCTTAACTGTTGATCTTCATGTATGAATGAGGTATTTGTGTATTCTAAATCAATGCTTTGATTGTCTTGCTCCTGATATTGATCTATGTCTTGGCTATCTGTGTGATCTTGTGTTTCATTTGTCTTTGCATCTGTATCTTGGTCTTTCTGTTTGAGGCTTTATTTCTAAGTGTGATCTTTTCTTTTGAGGCTCTATATCTCTGTCAGATTATATTTCTTGTGGTTGAGGCTGAATTTGTTCGTTTGTTTGTTTGTTTGTTTGTTTGTTTATTTGTTTATTTATTTATTTAAAACCCTTAACTTCTGTACATTCTGTTCCTTGGTGGAAGAGTGATAAGGGTGGGCAATGGGGGTCAAGTGACTTGCCCAGGGTCACACAGCTGGGAAGTGTCTGAGGCTGGATTTGAACCTAGGACCTCCTGTCTCTAGGCCTGACTCTCAATCCACTGAGCTACCCAGCTGCCCCCGAGGCTGAATTTTTGAATGAGGTCTTGACTTCACTGAGGACTTGATGTGTATATAATGATACCATGCATCTTTTCCTTTGATTTTTACAGATGTAGGTATAACTAAGATTATTTCATGTGGACCATACCATTTTGGTTCTAATACTGATCTTCTTGTGAAGTTTCTGATGTAGATTTTATCTCCAGGCTTGTAATCATATAGGCTAAAATCTAGTGGAACTTTTTGTTGGATCAATGATAATTTCTGCAATTCTTCTAGTCTTTCTTTCAATAAGGTGACATACTCATAGATTTTGCACTCAATCTCTAGATGTGATAGGTAATTAGTGTCATGTGGTGCTTTCCCAACCCACGGTTGTTGTCTATATAATAGTTCAAATGGTGATAAATGTGTTTCACTCTTGGGTTTACTTCTTAAATAGAAAAGCACCATAGGTAAGACTTCTGGCCATTTGAGATGACTTTGTGTGCAAAGCTTCCCGATCCATTGTTTTAAGAGTCCAATTTGTGCGTTCCATGGCTCCCGACAACTGAAGTCTATAAATGGAAATTAAATGTCTCTTAATTCCTAGTACCTGGTAGACTTGCTTTAGAATAGAATTTGCAAAGTGACTACCAGAGTCAGACGAAATAACAGCAGGAATAGAGAATCTTGGAATTAGCTCCCTCAGTAGGATCTTTGCTACAAATGCAGCATTATTTTGTCTGGCTAGGAATGCTTCTGGCCATTTTGTTAGTTTATCCACTATCACAAGTATGTACCTATAGTTTTGACATCTGGGCATTGTGATATAATCTATTTGTAAGCACTCAAAAGGTATGAATGCCAATGGCTTTCCCCGGTAAGCCTTTGTCTTAATTATGGCTTGATTGTATTGCAGGCACACTCTGCAATTTTCACACACTCATTTTGCTTCTGTTGTCATGCCCAAAGCAATTCAGCCCTTGCAAATTATATAGATTATTTCCAATACTCCATAATGACCTCTTCTATGAATTGCTGCACAAGCTGTGTGGTGCAGTAGTTTTGGCAAAAATGGTTTTCCAGAGATAGATATCCATACTCCATTTACTAGATTGGCTCCAAGATTTTCTTGCCAATATTTCACTTCCTTTTGTGAATAAGTTTCTTATAATTGATCTTTATCTACTAAAGATAAGTGGAATGTAGCTTTAGGTCCAAATCTAGCTGCAAACTTTGCACTGATGTCTGCCCTGTAATTGCCCAATTGTACTGGTCCCACGAGCTTTTGGTGTGCTTGGCAATGTATCACAGACAACTTTGATGGTAACTGTATGGCATGCAATAATTCACTTATTAGTTTCCCATATGCTATTACTATCCCCTTCTAATGGTAATTCAGGGATAAGAGTCGCTGGGTTAATGGTTTTGCATCTATGGAAAGTCAAATTCTTGTTTGTTAGTAAGATTGTTTGGTACTGGGAAAGACATTGTGATATGAAAGCTTGCAGATTTGCATTCCTTAGCGTGGTTTCAAGTTGGTGCTAGGAATACAATCTTAGCTCCCCTCCCAGAACTAGCTTTGAACTTTTCCTAACCATTAGAGCTGTAGTAGCAATAATCTTTAAACAGGAAACCATTCCTTGCATAACTGGATAGAGAGTTGAACTGTAATAGGGTATGGATCTTAGATTGCTACCTAAGTATTGTGTGAGCACTGCACAGGCAATTCCTTTATCCTCATGGATAAACAGATGAAATGGTTTATTGTGGTCAGGAATGCCTAATGCAGGAGAAGATAGAATTGCCCTCTTTAACTTTTCAATGGCATTTTTGCGTTCCCTTGTTAGCTTCAGTGGTTCTATGATGTCTTTCCTGGTCAACTCTGTTAGAGGTTTTGCTACGAGAGAAAAACCAGGTATCCACTGTTTACAGAAGCTAGTCATGTCTATAATTGCCCTTCACTGTTTCTTGGTCTTAGGTAAGCTTAATTTCTGTATATCCTCTATTATCTTCTTGGATATGCTTCTAGTACCATCTTACAATGTCAATCCCAAAAACTTGATCTTATCTCTAACCCACTAGATCTTATTTTTGGATATTTTATGACCCCTCCTATTCAGTTCTTCAATTAGGTGTATGCTGTCTCTTTGACAGATATCTCCTGTTGGTGACATTAGTAGGATGTCATCTACATAATGCACCAGTTTTCTGGCAGTGAAAGATATTGATTCAAGAACTTTTTGTAGTATTTGGCAAAATATGCTCTCACTATTTATGAACCCTTGTGGAAGACAACTCCACAATAATGTTCTTACATGTGAATGCAAATAATTGTTGGCTGTCCTTGTGTACTGGAACACTAAAATAGGCATTGGCCAGATCAACGATGGTGTACCATTTAGTGTTTGATGGGATTTCTGCAATTATCTGGGATGGGCTTGGAACAACAGCATGGATTTGTTCCACATAAGAATTTATTGCCCTAAGATCTTGTACCATTCTCCACTGGGTGTTCCCTTCAGCATCTAACTGCCTTTTTTATGGGCAAGATAGGAGTATTAAATTCTGAAAAATCCATATACCAATATCCCTTGATCTAATAAGCTTTGGATAATTGGTTTTATTCCTGCCACAGCCTCTTTGCTTAATTTGAATTGAGGAATTCTAGGTGGTGGTATTCCTCCTTTCACTTTAATTTTCATTGGCTTAGCAGATAGGATCCTACGCACGTCTGATGAACTACTAGCCCAGACCTCTTTGGGTAGTGTATCTGGAATCTTGTAGATGGTATCTTGTTCCAGTACTAAGATGGTATGATCATCTGGCTCAATAGATGGTAGCTGCTAATTTGCATAGGATGTCCCTCCCTATTAGGTTGTTTGGACATGATGGTAAAAATAAGAATTGATGGTCAAATTCTATTGGACCCAACTTCACCATTTTCGGCTTGAATTTTGGTGCAGTTTGGGGTATCCCAGATGCTCCCTTCACTACTACTATTCCAAGCATCTCACAATCTCTAGGGAGATCTTTTAAACAACTGATATCTGCTCCTGTATTCAGTATCCCTTCTACTGATTCACCGTTGATTTCTATTGTGATCAATGGCTCATTAGTGATTTTATTGTGCAAAGAAAGTATTTGATTCTCTTCTATTTGTGGCTGTGCAGTAATGGTTTCAGAAATCTAATGCCTCTCTATTAGGAGATATATGGTAGTCTGGAGATGAATCTACTTCCGGTAAAATGGCTGTCCTCATGTACACTTCCTGTTGGGTGTTTGATTCTGCCCCTCCCCCTTGCTGCCGAGTTTCTCTGCCTAGAATGGAATCTTCAGAAACTGACAAACATGTCTGCTCTTGAACAACAGTTTGAAAGTGAACTTTTTCTCCCCTCACTGTAGGGCTTTGTAAGTTTCCTCTCATGGTTTCAGGGAAAGAATTAGGTGTTTTTTCTCTCCTTTCACCACTACTTGATGCTTTAGCTCTAAGTTTGAGGCATTCCGGGTGTTTCCTGTGTTCATAGAGGTGGCTGTTTCTCCCAGCCCCTGAACATTCTGAGGTTTGGAGTGTTCACTTGCTTTAAGAAAATTTTCTTTGGTCGTTTTAAAACAGAGAGACCTGCTACATTGTTTCTAGGTTTGAAACGTGTCAGGGTTTAGACACGTTATTATCTTACTTGTGGATGTTATGGGGGTTTCTGACAGACTCTTGAGCTTGAAACTGTGTTTCTCTTTGGCTCTCCATTACACTATCAGGGGTCAACCTTAACAAAATAACATTTTTCTCTTTGGCAAAACACTGTTCCCGGGGGTTGGTTTTGTTACCACTTCTTTCCCCGGGTTTCTCCCTTTGTCCAGCTCTTACTTTGCTACCTGCAACAAAGCTTCTCTGGCTGGTTAGCCTTAAGTCTACCTTACTTCTAGCTAATCCCTTGCCATAATGTTTCACTCCTACTGAAGTCTGTGACAACTCAGTATTTTCCAAAAGAGATTATTTCTCCCCATAAATTTCTTTGTGTAATTGCCTCAAGTCATTTTCCATTTCTAATTCAGCAGTGGATTTATGTTTATTCTCTAGTGTGGTGTATTGATTGCCATCACTATTGCCTTTCATTAAAATATTAACCTCATTCTGCTTTTTGAGCTCTCTGCTCTCTCTACAATCATTATTCTCTTCTGACTTAAATGTATTAGAGATTAACCTTCTGCATTTCTCGGCCTGGCTCCCAACTTTAAAAATTTCTCCATTTCTTCCAAAGATGGTTTGCTAGAAACGGATTTACATTCATGTTGGCAACAAGCCTCTGATTTCTGAGATTTGCTAGCCCATTTGCTGTTTACATAAGTCTTCTTCTGGTAATTGCTAACTCTGTCTTTGGAAAAATCTATTTGTTTTCTGAATCTACATTGCTTGATCAAGTGTCCAGGTTTCTCACATAGAAAACATTTTTGGACTTTGTCAGCTGTTTTTTTTTTTTTTTAAACTCCTGGATAGTTCTGTCCTTCTCTGAGTCTAATTCATGTGTAATTTGTTGTTCTTTGCTTTTGGACTCATGAATATAGGTTGCATGCTTTCTAATGTCCTTTAGAGACAATTCTTCCCACTGTGGACAATTCTGTTTAAAATAGACTTGGAGGGGGCAGCTGGGTAGCTCAGTGCATTGAGAACCAAGCCTAGAGATGGGAGGTCCTAGGTTCAAGTCTGACCTCAGGCACTTCCCAGCTGTGTGACCCTGGGCAAGTCACGTGACCTCCATTGCCTACCCTTACCACTCTCCTGCCTTGGAGCCAATACACAATATTGACTCCAAGAAGGAAGGTAAGGGTTTTAAAAAAATAAAATAAAATAGACTTGGATTGGGATGCTAGTTCCCTTTATGAATTGGCATCTGATATGGGATAGAGCTTCCTCAGATTGGTCTTTGTTAAAGCCTAGGAAATTTTCTGAATTTTCAATGAGCCTGTCTAAAAACAAGCTAGGGTGCTCATCCTCAGCCTGCCTCATTTCTTCAAACTTGTTCCTCCCATTTGGTCTTTTAGCATGTATTTGTACAGCCTCGAGTAAATCAGTTCTACATTTCAGGAGTGCCCTCATATTGACAGGTTCTGTCAAATCTATTGCTTCATGCCCACGAAACCAAATTTGGGTTGTCTCATCTCAGCAATGAATTTGGCTTTTTCACTGGGGGTGTAGAATTCATCTAAAATAAATTCAACGTCCTGGTAGGATGGATTAAAAAGGTTGAAGGTTGGGGGCAGCTGGGTAGCTCAGTGGAGTGAGAGTCAGGCCTAGAGACAGGAGGTCCTAGGTTCAAACCTGGCCTCAGCCACTTCCCAGCTGTGTGACCCTGGGCAAGTCACTTGACCCCCATTGCCCACCCTTACCAATCTTCCACCTATGAGACAATACACCAAAGTACAAGGGTTTAAAAAAAAAATCTAAAAAAAAAAAAAAAAAAGGTTGAAGGTCCTTTTTAGCTCCTTGGCAGATTTATATGGGGACAGGAATATTTGGGGAACTTCCTCTTTAACACCTCTAAATATTGTGCTGTAAAAGCTTTGTTATGTCTTCATGCTGACAGGTTCACTATTTGGTCTGAACTATAATTGGGAACAATGACACAGTGGTAGGGGCAACTGCTCCATTTTCAGTATGGGTAGCCTCACTGATATCAAAATCAGTCTGGGTACAACTGTCCACCATTTTAGATCTGGGAGTTTCCTTGGCCTTAGGCTTGTATGTATTCTCTATGATCTCTAACTATAGTATAGTGTGTTCATCGAGAGTCTGTCCCTGCTTAATCTTATTATTGATTTCCACCATGAGCCTAAGCTGTTCCTTCATCACTGAAAACATATCTTCATTGTCTTGTTTGCCTTTCCCAAAAAGTAACAAATATTTTCTTCACTGCCAAAATCCCTTGAATCGTTGTCACAAACATCACTACAATTGCTGGTATGTAAGTAGGACAGGAAATCTGCCATGGTAAAATATAATGTCAAAATCTTTATAAAATAGTCTGAGATAACTTGAAACCATAGCCTTATCACCCCTTGGGTAAAGGAATAGATGAACAGTGAGATGGTGGTAAAGATGAAAATTGCCCTTGCCAACCCCATCTTATTTCCTTTCCCTTTAGTTAGCCTAGGTTCTTTTGCCCCCTGGCTTCACCAAAAACTTTTATAAACAAAAAGGGGCCTAAGGAGATAGATATACAGTGATGTGAGTGTATCTATCTGTACTCTCTCTAGCTGCAGATGATGGAGAAACACCAACCCCAATCACCCTTGTTAGTTGTTATAATTTCCCCTTTCCTCTTAACAGTTGCCCAGGGAGGACTCTTGAGGTTAGATGGATGGGTAACCCTTTCAGGTCCAACCTGGGGTTGGATACATTAATATAGGGCTTTGATCTGCCTTGGATTACATTTGGTATCTGACTGCATTGACTCCCAACCCAAGGGTCGTGATATAAAGACCACTCAGTACCTATTATCTATAATTATTTATACCTATTTATCTATAATTAATAAGTACCTACTTGTTAAACTCATTTTATCTATAATTGGGGAAAGGATAAACAGGACAAGGATTGGAGATTGGAGACCATATCAATCTAATATCTATAACTAGTTGACAACCAGGACTGGAGGCTATTGATCTAGTAGAAGCTGGAACTTTATTCTCCACTACACCTCTGGCCCAGCCTGACCACAGCCAAGCCAGAGAATAGGGACTGCTATTGATGCAGCTGTGTTGATGATCTTATTCTCTCAGCTTTCTCACTACCAGTGTTTGGTGATACACTAGCTCTCACAATTTTCAGGAAATATTCAGATTCTTCTTACCCTCTTCTTCATAGACCTCCCTGCCTCCTTTCACCACCTAGAGACCTAAAGAGACCTAGAAAGACCCAGAGACCTAAAGACCTAAAAGGCCCCTCCAAGTGGCTGTCAGGGATTATTTATACTGTCAGGCCAACCAACATTTGCCTCTGGCTTACAGCACCTGGGAACATTCCATGTCTTCCAACTGCCTCCCCTGTCATTCAAGGTGGCATCCATCATTTCCCAGGTTATGAATATAACATCTATAAATAATTTTTAAAAAGGGAGCAAATCCTATCTCTAGTCCTGTGGCACATTGGCAGGATCTCAAAATACCCTCAGAGAAAATGTTAATTTTGCCTGTAGTAATAGATCATTTATAGAGTGCCTTAATTTATCTCAGAGGCTAGAATGTAAGTTTTATACTGACTTTAAGAGTGAGAATCAGAGGCTCTGAATGGTCAAGCAACCTGTTTTTAGTCACACAAGTAGCAGAACAGAGATTCAAACTCTCATGTTGCTGACAGCTACTTTGAGGGTTTTTTCACTGCAAACTATTATCTCTCTAGGATCTGAAGACACAATCCTGACTACCTTAAGCTCTTTAACACTCCATCTTAAAGAGATCACATTGTAATTCTTGGGAGACACACTGCTTTCCATAAATGATCAGTTATGTTGACATTGTCTTCCTTTTGGATAAAAGGTATTGATCTGACCAGGAAAAATTTTCACCTTAGCAGCAAAGCTGACATCAGTCATGAGCTGGAGGCTCTCTTACTTCATTGGCAGGAAGCCTCTGATTCCAAGACTGAAACAGTTCAAAGTTGCTATTGTTGGTCAAATCTCAGGGGAGATAGCAATAAGTTCTGTTCAGTTATTCCTCCCTGCCTCAAATATGCCTGGGTTGTCAGGCTTTCTGTTGAATAAAGCAGCCATTTTCTGTGTATACATACCATGCTATCTTCAAGCATTTACTAAGTATCTACTGTGTGCCGGGCAAGATGCTAAGCATCGGGGATCCAAAGAAAAGATAAGAACTTGGCTCTCTGGCTTCAAGGACTCCATATTCCAATAGGGGAGACAAACTAGGAAGAATAAAAAGGAGATAGTCTCATAACACTCAGGAAGACTGAAAAAGGCCTCTTGCTGAGGGCAGGATTAATTAGTGTTGAATCCTGCAGGATGCCAGGGAAATGAAGAGGCAGAGCTGAAGAAGAGCATTTTGGGCAAGAGGGAAACAGCCAGTAAAAAGACACAGAATGCTGTAAAATGAATTTTCCAAATGTTAGTTTTAAGATTTCCACTAAATTGCAAGCACCTGGTCAATGATAGTCAGGCAACTGCTAACTTGGATACTAATGGAAAATACCGGGTGCCAAACTGGTGATGAGACCATCATGGTACCAGAGCTAGGCTGGCCCTGAGTGTATGTGTCTGAGAGAGAGACAGAGAAAGATAGAGACAGAGAGAACATGTGTGTGTGTAAGGCAACAAGCAGTTAGGAGTCAAGAGTTCAGTTCAATATAAGAAACTCCTAATGTGTTCACATCACAAATGGAATGGGCTGCCATTTGAGAATAATAGCTATCATGTACATAGAGCTTTAAGGCTTATAGATTACTTCAGAAGAGATAATGAAATGTGAGTCCCCATCCCTGGAATATTTCACGGAGGCCAGAAGATCATATATCTAGGATTTTGTAGGTTCTTGAATCGGGAAAGAAGTTGGACTAGGTAGCCTCTGATGGCCCCATCTCTCTAGGATTTACTGATATGAGTAGGAAATATTTCATGAATATTTGGGGATGATGGTTTGTGAACACAATCCTCACTTTTGATTTTCTTTACCAAGTTATAATACACAGCAGGTCATGGTTAATATTAGGGTAGTTAGGCTGGAGGTTTTTAAACATGTGAGTAAGGAAGGGCTTCTGAGATTTATAAATAATCTATCCTGAGGGAAAAAATCAGGAATACAATTCTGTTGAGTTCAAAGACTGAGCTTCAAGCCCTGAGACTTTTAGTCTTTAGTTTCTTTACAAGCTGTGGAATGTACTTTGCAAAGAGCGACTGGGTATCACAAAGGACCCAAAACGCACTGGACAATTTAGAGAATGTTTTTAAGACCAAGGCAAAAAAAAAAAAAAAAAAAAAAAAAAAAAAAAAAAAAAGAGCACTGGACTGTTGACTCTATTCCCCAGAACCAAATAGAAAATGCAGCATTCAAGAGCAGCCCATTACCACCACCTGCTGGTTGGATGGTACCACATCATTAGAGTTACTCAAGATTCCATTTTTGGCTTTTCTTTGACAACTCTGGGCAGAAGAATGTAGAAGATCATAACAATGGGAAAAAAAAAGACAAGGAGCAAAATTTAAAGTGTAAATGGAAAGCTTTATTGGATAAAAATGTTTCATTATGAGCAATGTTGGTAAGAAAGCAGAATATTTTACATCTCTAAAAAATATTATCAGAACTAAATTTCTAAAGATAACAGTACAAAAGAGCCTATAGTTTAAACCCTCCCCCCCTCACCCCAAGCTAGAATATAAATTATGCAAAATAAGTGTAATCACATTTGAAATGTTCAGAAATAACTCTAGAAACCAGTTCCAAGAAAAAGGACAACAGCTGGTCTGGCTTTACACTGGGAATATTGCCTTTAACATAATGCATCCATTTCAGAGCTAATTAAGTATTAAAAATGAAGTCTTAGGTGAACAGAGGTCCACATTTTTAAAGAGTCTCAAAATGTTGTCACTTTAAGTGAATCACAGGGAACATGAATAGTAAAGAGAGAGGGAACTGAACAGTTTCTTGCAAAGATGTCAAACTCCTTGGGCAAATGCTGTATTCTTTTTGAGTGACAGCTAGACCCCTATCACTTTTGCCTAAGGATGAATATCAGTTCCCTCCAAAGATACTCTGAAAATATTGCTGGTGTTACACCCTACACATTACAAAATGTGGCTTGGAGGATGCAAAACAGTACATTTTTTATACTGATTTAAAGAAGAAAATTAGAGTTTATCATTAAAGAGATTAAAATTTTGATCACCTGGATGAATACAAAGCAATTAGATTTGTTTTCATTAGAAAATAAACTACTTGTGCCCTTTATACTAAAGTGCATTCAGTCATAATTGTTAGGCCAATAAGTCCCTTCTGAATTGGTCCCTAGTTCCTGGTAGTGTTTGTAGTGGTAACAGTGTGTCACTGAAATCTGGCTGCAACCCTGTTTTTTTGGGGAACACAAGAAAATCTTGAAGAGAATCACTTAGTGTAATTTATCTCCTTGATATAAAAGACTTCAAAAGTTCTTAATACATCTTATCTTTGCCTAAAATCAAAGAATTTAAGTAATAAAGATCTCTTGCACTTATTTTTGTTTGGGTAGCGATATGGGGTTTATTTAAAGCAGAACAATCCTAATTTAAACAGAGGTACTGTTTGGGATGGTAATTGCCATCCACTGTATTTTTATGCCAAATTTACTTCTATTTCTAAGGCATCTTTTGTTATGTAGTTTAAAAAAACCTTCATGGATGGCAGCTATTTGCTAATACTATCAATGTAAGGCCCAGCACCTCTGCAAAATTTCTAGTTAAAAGCTAATCTGCTTTTCATCTTCATCATCTTCTTCCTCCTCCTCCTCATAGTAACGATTCCTCTTTATCTGCTCTTCCACTGAAAGCTCTTCTATCTCTTCTTCCCAGAAGCTCACATCCTGGGATTTCTGAGATGTTGCCATTTCCTTGATGGGTGTGTTCCCCTCAGCGCTGGAACAACTTGGAGCCTGCCGTTCTGTGTTTCCATCTTCACATGAATCTTCCCCCATCTGGCCGTTCTCTACAAAGTGATCCTCCCCTTCCTCTGTCTCAGGACTTGTCCTGCTCTTCCTTCTCTCTTCTGTAGGTTCTTTGTTCTCTCTGTCAGCTCTTTTCACACTACCGTTCTCCTTGACTTTGCCTCTCTTGATTTGCTTTTTCTCTGTCACTGTTCCCCCTTCAAGTTTCTCACTCTCTTCTGGTACACTGCAGTCTCTCCTCACAGGCAGAGCTGAGGCTCTTGGGCTTCTGACACTTGTCGCCCGGAATGATGCCGCTACTGTGAACGGGCGACTTCTTTCTTTCAGGGAAGACGATCTTCTTAGCTTTCTCAAATCCAGATCCACATCATCTGCAGCATCTGACTTGCTCATCTCATCCTCGGGAGGCCACTTAGGCTTTATCATTTTGATCCCTCCCTCTGAAGTACTTACTGAACTACCAAGTTCAGCTGGAGGTGGCCAAGCAATCCTCAACTTCTTTGTTTCAGCGGGTCTGTCTTCCTTTTCTGGCTGAGATGTGGCCTTGGCTTCCATGCTAGCAGTCAATACACCCACTTTAGCAATGGGGGCATCTTCTACTCCAGGGTTCTGGAGACTCTCAGTTGAACATGAAGGCTGAGTTGGTCTCTCCAAAGACTCTTCAGTTTCATTTCTGCTTGCCCATAGATCCTTATGAGGCTTATGTCCAAAGCCTTCATCATAGTTGCCTTTAGATTTAAAAAGTTGATTGAAGTGAGGCTTGCAATAGATTCTCCCATGTAAGGATGCATATGTTCCTAGACTGTTAGCAATTAAAAGCAGATAAAAGTTAGTATACTGTAAACACAGCCCCCTGAAGGCCCAAACCTAAGCTTCTCTACATTTTTAGGATTTGCAAAATGAACTAAATGAGGAAATGTTGACACATTCAAAGGTCATGCTCAGAGAAGCTTAGCAAAAGTCGAACTCAGTCACCCTGGCCTCTAGCTTGGACACTTTCATTTGTTTTTTATACACTATGCCCAATTTGTTCTTTCTCATCTCTGAGCCTCTGCAACATCATCACTGAACCTGAAACATGCTTGCTGGTCTACCTCTATTTTTTAAGCAATGTCTTCTCTTTGGGAAGTCTTCATTAATGATTTCTGCCTATGCAGAATGAACACATACTTGCAATCTATAATGATGCATTTATTTTGTCAGATCCCTTTTGGATGTTCCCTTCTGTTGGCCTCTCCTTTATATGAGGTATCCCCAAACTCTTAGAAACAGCAAGTGTTGTGGTTTAGGGTTTCTTCTCAGCCTTTTGGGACAGGCTACATTATATGACCTTATATGACCTCATTTCTTTTATGCCTTCCCACAACTAGTCGTGTAATGTTCTACCCCAAATATGAACTTAGTGACTACCCTTGACTTATTGACCTGAAAGCAGCAGTCAACAGCAATATGGTGATCAAGATTAACTAGTAGGCCTCTTTAGGAACACTATGCTTTAAAGGGAAGATAAGGAAACTGTGGTGATTCCACCAAAAAAGAATTATAATAATGAATGGCTTATAAAAAGACATATTAGAAATGCATATGGTTATTTACTTAAGAGGAGGAAAGGTTAATGTTTATACCCATATGTGTATGAAGCTTATTTGTTTTATCAAGAGACACAGAAGACCAAAAAGTTCCATATAAGAAAAGTAGTTAACAGTGAAATGAGTTTCTAAAGAATGTGGATTCTTGTTCCCTAAAGAATTCCTAGATCTCTTCAAAGTATGGAGAGAAAAAAGGGGGAATTTTAAAAAGAAGCTTCAAATGATTATTTTGATTTAATGTACACCTTCCCAATTTTTTAACCACACATTGAAATTCCTCCCTTGAAGCAGTTAGATGGACTGAATCTTGAAATTCTTCCCAGCTTGACTTACTCAAATGCAAATTACTTGAGCTTTAGTCCTAAATTATGGCTATTCACAAACAAAAGGTCCAAATGGCATTGTCATTATTTTAAATGCCAATATCATCTCCCTACATCTGTGTGGTGCTTCTCCCTTTTTCAAAGTGCTGTCACACAAAGGAAACATTCATCACCATTTTTTTCAAGAGCCAACATCTAGTGAAAACCAAAATTACTTTGATCTGGCTTACCTGAGTTTATTGTTGCAATAGAAACAACGGAAACAGCTGATGTGAAACACCTGCTGGTTGGCCAAAAGGCGCTCCATTGGGTACACAGTTTTCTGACATACAACACAGGGTTCTTTCGTAGGCAGCTGGAATTTCTAAGTAACAGGGAAAGAATAAATGGAATCAGTATGAAGTAGAGATGAAGTAGAGTAATGCTTTGTTGGCATTCTGAGATGAAGTCCCAAGCCACAATACTGATTAGTAGATGACTTTAACCCTTTCTAGGCCTACTATAATCTAACTCCATAATAAAAGAACCTTTCCTGCCTTCCTTGCCCAAATTGCCTTGGCATTTTTTGAATTGTAAAGGTTGCTGAACAAGGTGAAATTATGTCTGGAAATCCAAGACGAGATGAGCCTCTATGAAAAAGTGCATATGGAGTACTGTGGGTAGAGTGTAAGGAAGCTGAGATTATGCCAACATGGTAGGCAATGCTACTATTCTTCTCCTATCAGGTCACTATCATAATCTTTGATCTAGTGAACTGGCCTCCTTACTGCCCCACAAACAAGGCACTCCATCTCTTGGCTCCAAGCATTTCCTGTGCTTATCCGCCCATGCCCAGAATATGACTCTTCTTTTCTATTGACCTCCTGGGCTTCCTTTAAGTTCTAATTAAAATCTACCATCTACAGGAAGTCCTAACCCCTCTTATTTCCAATTGTATCTTATAACTTTGTGTGTGTGTGTGTTTGCATGCTGTTTCCTCCATATCTTTTGTCTCTTCTTGTCTCCCCAGCACAGTGCCTGGCAAACCATAGTTGGCACTTAATAAATGTTTATTGATTTACTGATGGGACAAGCAAGAGAAGACATTTGCCCAAAACACCACTTAACTTTGGGAATCAAGAAGAGATACTTTCATAAAGTATCTTTTATTCTATTTGGTTTATAACTGGCTAGACAAGAACTATTCAAACTGGTAATAAAACTTAAACAAACAAACAAACCCTAACCCAAACCCTCAAATATCTCACAGTAGAGATGCAATACAGTAAATCAGATAAGAATTCGTCATCAGGCATAAGCTAAAAAGAACTCTTAAGTTCTATAAGTTTTTAAAAATAAAAACATCTTTGAGGCTGGTCTCCCTCTCTCAATAGGAAGGAAATACAGGCAGCCACACACAAGTGTTAGTCTGCTCAACTTTTCCACCCTGGGCAGCCTTATGGTCCCACATCCCTAAGGGACAACCACTTTCATGCCAGACTTAGTTTGGACACTGACTAGCTTTAGCTTCAGAACTCCCAAACTACCAGCTCCAGACTTTCCCAAGGTTATAGGGGCCATGACCTGCTATAAGATTTCTAAAGGTGACAAATTAAAAATGTTATAGAGTGAAGGTGAAAAGGGAGGGAAGGGGGTGGGGAAGAGAGGGAGATTTAAATAATAGAAAGTGCATTAAGTCACCAAAATATTTGAAAGGGCAAAATAATCATCTTCTCGTGCAACACGGAGGGTTGCATAGATGGTCTCTTATATTTTCAAGGACAGGTTAGCTTACGATGCCTTGCTTCTTGAGGATATAAAATATTAGAAATCAAGGTTATGATGTGAATTACCACCTTATGGGTACTATCCAAAGTTTATATGATGGGAAATGGCTATATAGGAACCAGAAGGGAGTGGAGAACCTGTGTGGGAACCCCTCTCAGCAATATGGATCCCACATCTGCTACCTCCAACCATAAATGCTCCAAAAGTGGTAGACTTATGGTAGAAAGATCTGGCTGGAGTAACGTCAGGCTGATATCAAAGCAATCTGTTAGTGAGACGATTAGCGGGAGATCTTGGTAGAAAGCACGATGAGTAAATCAGCAAATTTGTATGATGGCCTGAAAAAAGGGACTCGGTTCAAAATAAACTGGGCTGTGGGTAGGATATAATATTGATTAAAAAAAACCAAACTGAGAGAACCCATTCAGTAGGGCTCACAGTTGTCAAGTGATTATTTTAACAGGAAAGGAATAGAGGACACTGTGTCAGTTGAAAGCAAATGAGGGGCAGAAAGGGAATGTGGGATTCAAAGAGGTAAAAAGATAGTATAAGTGAGTGGATTTACGTGATGCAACAACCAGGAAGTTAGAAATACATCTACTTTCGCGGGGAGAGGGGAGAGGTAGGACAGAGAGTGTGCTAAGAAATCAAGCCACAAAAACTGTCTCTACTTCATTCAGTTCCATGAAGGTATCCAAATTCTTCCATTACATCCAAGTCCTGCTGAAAGTAATTATATTAATATCAACTGGGGCTTGGACTTTTTTTTTTTCATCCTAATTAGATTTGGCATATAACTGAGATGCTTGTGTAGAACTTCAATTAGGTTTATTACCCTGAAAAGCCTCGGTCCTGGGGTGTAGCAAGCATGATTAGAAGGAAATCCTGAATGTAGGGTAGAACTGAGACTCCTGCAAAGTTTCATCTAAATCACAACATGCATCCTGTAAATGCCACCAAACAAAGGCTTTGATCAAATTAAAAACAAGCCCAAACTCCCCTTTCAGTGACAGCATTTTATAAGATTGCTCTGCTGGGGCAACAGTGTAGTCAAGTGCCTGCCTCCATGACAGGACAAGTCCTGTTGCTAGGGAGGCTGGAACAGGAGGAGGAGAGAGAAGAGCAAATGTCAGGGCTTTTCTTTACAAACATGGCCCTACTGGCAGAGATGGAAGCACAAGGAATAGAAAGGAGAACCTGAGAGAAAGTTGCAAGTTGAGCTCACAGAGGAGGAAAGCAGAAGGCAGGAACAGAAATGAGGTGCCAGGAGCAGGAAACAGAAGCTGGAAGAGACAAATAGTAACAACTTTCAATGGATACACAGCGTCTGGTGCACTGAGAGCCCTCCGGTGGCAGCTGCCCTAAATACACGGAGGCAGGAGCCCAGCCAGGAATAACATTTTCAAAATTAATGCCGCTTAATTAGCTCTATTTTCATTCAGACTTTAATATTGAAAGACACCCAGTTTTTCTGAGAATGCATCCACGCAGGAAACAATGACTCCTCAATAGTCCTTTAGTACCGCCCTACAGCCTCCCCATGCCTTTAAGGTAGGACAATTTCTTTTCAATGATGCCCTGACTCTAGGGATGAAAAGTAATTTCTTCCTGTCACCAAATACTTCCCAGGGCCCTCCCCACTCTAGCCAGAGACTGCACCATATTCCCTGGCGTCCGACTCCTATGTGTAATGCTGGGCTCCATTTCTAGTCAGTCAGAGGCGCTGCTGCAGCCGCCTCCACATCTCCACAGGGTTTCTGGCACCGTCAGCCACTTTCTCGAATCCCTTCCACATCTGCTCGGCCTTCAGTGAACATCACCAACTCAATTTGTAGGTAAGGAAACAGAAGTCCAGAGAGAAAAGGGATTTGTTGGAGGCCACACTGACAATATCAGAGAAAGAATCTGCAGCCAGTCTTCTGGCTCCAAAATTGGTACAAGATAAAGGCCCTAGTCAAATTTATTTCATCTTTAGGAATGCTGGAGGAGGGGGCAGGTGGTGGCTCTTTGGATAGAGTCAGGCTTGGAGATGGGAGGTCCTGGATTCAAATCTGACCTCAGACACTTCCTAGATGGGTGACTCTGGGCAAGTCACTTAACTCCAAATTGCCTAGCCCTTACTGCTCTTCTGCCTTGAAACTAATACTTAGTAAGACTGAAGGGAAGGGTTTAAAACAAAATGAAACAGGAGTGCTAGAAGAGGAGAGAGAAGAGTCTCAGGATCAGGACTAAGAGGGCTGGGCTGAGAAGTCAGTTCATTCTGAGCTCTCTCCCTCCCTAACCTAAGGAGACTTTAAGTTCAATATTTTCCAATTACATTTTAGGCAACTGTGGAAGTTTGCCACTCCTCTGCTCTAGGGGTTACCACCCTCCTCAATAATTAGGCTTCTCAGATGCCAAGTGTGAAGAAACAACTTGTTTTAACCCCTAATTTTCAAAAGAAAAATAGGAAACTACATCCTTTTCTGCTAGGCTGCAGTGATGGCTCCAGGTGCTGCTTCACCCTCCATCACCACTCCTCCATCAGGATTTGTTTAGTCATATTTCAGTTACAAAAAATTCTGGCAATAACAATCGATGTTAACAAAATAAATAAAAATTCAGTAGAGCATAGATAATGTTAAGGGTTGTTTTTCTAATTCAATTTGGCTTCAGGGATCCATTTCTATTTCTGTTTGACGATACTGCTCTAATGCAGGAACTCTTTACCTGGGTCTGGAACCCCAAGGGATCCAAGGATAAATTTCAGAGGGTCTTCTGAAATTGGATGAGAAAAAAAATTCTTTGATATTTCACTCTAACTTAAATTTAGCATTTCCTTTAGTTATTTTAAAACATCATGCTGAAAACAGACTGCCAGAAAAGACAAAAGACTCTTGTCCTCGACCAAAAAGGCTTCTTCTGAGGAGGAGGTATTAAAAAAAGGCTTGAAGCAAACCCCCAAACTCTCAAAGCATTGTGACAAAATGTTAGAGCTGGAAGGGATCTTGGGGACAATCTAGTCCAACTCCACTACGTAGAAGAATCTGAGACCTCATAAAGAAGTGAATTGTTCAAGATCACAGAGAAAGGCTCATTTAGCTCCTATTCCCAGGGCTTGGGATGATGCCTAACATGTAGTGGGTGTTTAATAAATGTTTTCTAGCTGAGATGGAGTTAAGTCAAACGGAGGCCAAATCTAATAAATCCATAGTTAAAGCCAGAAAGAACCTTAAAGACTACCCAGGCCTAGACACTTCCTAGCTGGGTGACCCTGGGCAAGTCCCTTAACTCCCACTGCCTAACCCTTACTCCTCTTCAGCCTTGGAACCAATACTCAAGTCTTGATTCTAAAATGGAAGGTAAGGGTTAAAAAAAAAAAAAAAAAGAATGCCTTATCCATTTCTCATGTCTGGCAAAAAAGGAGGCAGAGGCCCAGACTTTGTTTCAGAGTAGGGACCCCAACCCAGACTTCCTGACTCTCAGTTTAATATTCTTTCAGCCACAACTTGGACCTTTTGAGACAACTTTTTTATTTCTCAGCTATCTTCTTGTCAGACAGACCAGAGCACCTTTTGTTCTCTTCTATGATCCCTTTTCTGGCTAAGCCAGCTCTGTCTATTTTATTCTCTCTGCCATCTTCTTGTCAGTCAGATATGCTGTTTCCAGGTACCTACCTCTTGTTTCTGGGAAGAGTTAATCTACTTCCCTCCCTAAGACTTAACTCACCATCCTTATAATTCTCTAAACCAAACTAAAGCAAACCCAAACCCTTTCTGGCCGTTACTGTCTTTTTGGTATCTGCACTAAAATGTAAACCCCCCCCCCCCCCCCCAGGCCAGCGCTTGCCCCGGGAGGAGGACTTGGGAAGGCTTCTTGGAGAAGCAGGATTTGATGTGGGTCTCGAGGGAATCCAGCAGGCAGAAACAAGGAGGGAGAGCATTGTGGGCATAAGGAGTGGCCTACAAAAAGGCACTGACACCAACTGTCCCTCATGCCTGAAAGATTCTCCCTCCTCATTTCCTCCTGGCTTTCCTGGTTTCCTTCAAGCAAATCTACAAGAAGCATTTAATTCCTCTTAAATCTAGTGACTTCTGAAGATTATTTCCAATTTATTCTGCCTATGCCTTGCCCATACATAGTTGTTTGGGAGCTCCCCGAGGGTGGCTTTACTTTTCTTTGTATCCCCAGCACCCAGAAAGTGCTAAATGTTCACTGACTAACTGACTGAAATGGCAGGTCTTGTCTGAGGAACAGCATGGAGTCTGGTGTAGCTACATCTCAGAGCAGTGTAAGACAGGAATAGAAAAAGAAGCCAGGCTGTGAAGTGCTCTAAAAGCCAGAGGTTATTGATTGCTGCAATGCCATAGAAGTAAATAGTTACTACACCTTTGCTGCTTTAGGTGGAGAATTTTCAGCAGAGCTAGAAGCTCCAGAGTCGGGGTTTTGCTGCTTGAGATGTACAGGCTTTTGGCTTTCCCTCACACTCTGGGAGGTACCTAGTCCAATTATGGAGGGCAGAAAAGAAGAAAAGTTTTCATTTTTATTTCTTAATGAATTTTTTATTTAACATATTTGATTTTCACTTTTTCCAACTTTAGTTAGTCTCCCACCATCCCCCATCAACTAAAAAAAAAAAAAAGGCAAAAACCTTATAACAAATGTAGAGCATAATCAAGCAACACAAATTCCCACATTGGTGATATCCAACAATATATGTCTTCTGCATCTCCTCTGCGAGGTGGATAGCAAGCTTCAGCATCATTTAGGGTTAAGACTTTCAAAGGTGTATAATTTTTGTTATTGTATAAGCAACTCTCCTGGTTCTGTTTCCTCTACTCTGCATCAGTTCATATATATCTTTCCAAGCTTTGCTGAAACCATCTCCTTTATCATTTCTTTTTTTAATGAATAAAAATCAATTTTCTTTCCCCTTCAATTGCATTGCTTAGAGTTCTTAAGTCTTTCTGAGCTGTTCCCCTGTTTCTGTTCTCCATTAGATTATATGTCTTTCTAGGTTTCTCTGCAACTGTTTCTTTTTATTATTCCTTATAGCCCAATACTATCCCATTACTTTCATATACCCTTAATTCCTCCAACCATTCCCTAAAAGGATTCATGATCTTTGTACCTCAAAAAGAGGTGCTATAATTACTTTTATACACATGGGTCCTTTTCTTCTTTCTTTGATTTTTTTGGGGGATATAGGCCTGGTAGTGCTATTGCTGGGTCATGAACAGTTTAGTAATGTTGAAGTACTTTTTCAACTTGCTTTCCAGAATGACTAAATTTTCAGCTCTATCATGTAGTGATGTGCTTGTTTCTCCAAAACTTCTCCAATATTTGCCATTTTCATCATCATCATCATCATCATCATCATTTTTACTAGGCTGCTAGGTATAGGTAGAGCCTTAGGGTTGCTTTAATTTTCATTTCTCAAATTATAAATGATTTGGAGTATTTTTTAAATACGGTTACTGGTTTCATATGGCTGTTGGATTTTTTCTTTTGAAAACTGCCTATTCATATCCTGTGACCACTTATCAATTGGGGGAATGGCTATCATTCTTATGAATTTGAACAAATTCCTTATATAACTTGTAAATAAGATCTTTTTAGCAGAGTAACTTGGCCAGTTAATGATATTCCTTCTCATTTTAGTTGCATTTGTTTTATTTGTGCAAAAACTTTAAAATTTTATCTAATCAAAGCCTCCCTATCCCCTATAGAATACTGTATTGATTAAACTGGGCAACTGAAATACTTTATGCCATGGGAAACTCAGAATTAAAAGATATAATAAAAATAGTAAGTTAAACCACAAACATTTTTTTTCCTTGGGAGTCTTTAGCCTCAGAATGAACAGAACTTGGAATGTACACATAAAAATCAGAATAGGTTTGATTAAAACAAGACTACAACAACAAAAACCTTAATCTTGAGTTTGAGGTAAGAGAATACATTTAGATAACTAAGGAAAAGTTATATTTATAAGATTATTTTAAAACTATAAACATAGCTATCATTTTTCCATGTGAAATACTGGTTCTTGAAAAATTTTGAAAAGAAAAATAGTTTCATAATCAGGTTATCCTTAATATTTGGCACCAAAAACAGGAGATTTTAATGAAAATAGCACTAAAAGTATTTCTCTTATCCTTCAAGTCAAGCTAAATTCAAACAACTGTTCTCTACCTCATGGGTTAACCATGAGATATTTTTTAGGCATTACTCCCTACAATTAGCTAATTTCTGGTTGTAAACAAGAGACCAGCTGCCACTCCTGAAAGTCAGCAAGTAATATGGATAATCCTGGCTCAAAGATGGCACACAAAAGCAAATGCTTCACCACCTTCCATTACTCCCCCCTCCCCCCGGTAGCTCCCCATAACCTCTTACTACAAGATCTAAGAGAGAATGCTCACCCGGTCCATCTTCAGTAATGTTGGAATACAATGTCAGGCTGTTTTCAGTTGTTGGAATCTACAACAAAAGAAAAGTATGAATCACATTAAAAATAGAGAGAGAACTGCTATTAAAACCTGCTGACTCCAATAAGTCATTGACTGCCTGAGGGAAGTAACAGGCAGCAGAACAGCTGAGCATTTAAATAAGAGGCAGCAAAATATATTTTATGAGGCCATTAATGTGCATTTCAATTACACAAGAAAGTTAGAAACAGATTGCTTTCAGCTGCCAGAAGTGTATACTATCATCTCCCTCTGTAAAAGAGCCCCCCACCACATCTCTCTAAAGGGATGCTGGACTGAATGAGAAAGGCTACGGCTACCACAGTTTTCTCCAAAAAATGAGAATAAAACCATCCAAATATCAAAATCTCCTTATTTACTACTCTAATTTCTCCAACTCTAAATAAAAGCATTGTTAGTATAGAAGGAACAAATTTGCTATACTCCTTCAATGTTTTTGCTATAGTTTTTTCTAGATGAGAAGTTGCTGCTTTTGACCAAGATGACTAATTTAATGTGATTTCTTCTTTAAAAACGACTATTTCTGTTACTCGAATGTCATCTGCTCTAATGAATAAACAGAACCATTGTTCAGCCCATAACAAACTCAGCCTTAGACTAGGTTATGGTCTAAGTATGGAAATTCCCCAAATCATCCTTTTCCACTCATATGCAAAGGAATGAACTGTCAAACTGAAAACAGGGTGGCACTTGCTCAAAACTGAGAGGATTCCTAAACATTCTGATTCCATTATAAAGTCATTTGAAGAAAACACCTGAAGGAACACAGAAAACTTCCCCCTTCTTTTTCCAGTTATTTTATTTTTTTCTTTCCTAATTTTCTTTGGGTTTGGGCAGGTCTTTACATATATCAAGAAAGGTAATAATTTATGGGAACTTCGTAAAATGTTAAATTTGCAGAACAATATATTTGGATGTGAGGAGCCTCTAGGGCCTAACCTCCAGGGACACCAACTTTGATTAATTTAGACCCTAAAAAAAGACTTTATTTCTTATTATCTAAGAACTATGTCAAATAAACTTCATGGAGACTCTTGAATGAAAGACACTGGGGTGGGCACTCAAAAGGATTATGCCTAAGTCATATCGACCCAGCTGATTTGGTGGGAACAGCACATATCTCACTGGGGAGAGTATTATGAAGATGAATCAAAGCAGAGTTTTCCTAAACAACCCAGTTATATAGTGTAAAGAAATTTTCTAACCAACCTGACAAAGGCACTAGCCACTGGATGAATTCAAATGATGGGACACATGAGACTTCTTGTGACTAAGGATCAGCCATGGGTTAGAGAACTTTTAAAAATGTAACATAACTGCATTTTTTAGATAGTGAGTTTGAGGAGTCAGTTTTGAATTTCTCTGGATGGTTTTCTTGAGGAATGGAGCAAAATGAAGGTATATCTCTTTCCTCCTTCCCTTTTCCCCACCTTCTAGTGGAAGCTAATGGCTATAGGAAACATATGCTTGAATGTAGCTTGAGAGGAATCCAAGAACATTGTTTCCTAAACCTCTGAACTCTAACCTGCTATGGAGAGAGAGGTAGAGGGGAACAAAGAAAGGGGGAGGAAAGAGAAGAGAAGAGAAGAGGGAAAAGAAGATAAGGGAGGGGAAGAGGAGTGGAAGAGCTTGGTAGGGATCGAGATGGTAGCCTTTAGAGCCAAGATTGGGAAGAATTCCTGTTGGTTCTAGAAGTTACAATTTTTTCTGAAAGAACACAGACATGTTCTAGTCAAGCAATTCACAAAAGCTAGAAGCCAGAGATGATGAAGACTACAACTAAGTGACAGAGCAAGAGAGCAGGTGCTGTGAGCCCTGTTGAAAAATTTGCTCAGCCAATATTTCTCACTCAGCAAAGAGCAGCAGAGAAAAATCATTGAGAGAACCCGAATGGCCCTGAAGCAGCTCAGGGGCTCAGTTGCCCTTCCATGTGTGTTCCTCATGTTGTGGGTGGGAATATTCATGGTTTCTGCATTTGATCATTCTCCCCATTGATGCTATATGTGTTTATAGAAGAATGCTTCCTGAGTCTATTGGGGGAGATGGGGGAATGCTTTTGCTGTGAATCTTCCTACCATACTATTTCTTTAAATACCATCTGACTATCAACAGGTAAATACAACAGGTCGGGTTCATAACTTCTAGCTTTTAGCACTGCTAGCTCAAAGACAACTTTGAAGCTGGAGTGGGGTACTCAGCCTCCAGGGGATTGGGGAGAGACTGAGTGATCTGTGAATGTATGTAACTTAGGTGGAATCTTCACTTAGGTGACATCTTTTTGCTGATTACAGCAGGATTTCATAACAATTGTTCACTCTCTGATAATGGAATACAGACAATACTAGGCAACTCTGGCTTTTGCTAATCAGTAGCGTTCTCTTTTCCTCTTTATTTTGATCCTGATCTTACCACAAAATCTCAGTAGCAATCTCTAATATATGCCCAAATCTATGACTTCCTTGCAGGAAAAGTCAAGCTAGCAGATTATGTTTAAATATTTTATAAGAGCAAGATGGAGGGACACTCAAGAGAAAAGGAAGAAGTAAAAAATGAAATGCTGTTTCATCCTTTATTCCAAGATCAGCATCTGTCTGTAACAAGTTATAGTTCAAACACAGCTTATATGGTATTTGGGGGCAGATGGCCAAAAAAAGGAAGAATGAAAGAAATTCTGAGGCTGCTGACTGTTTACAAAATTGCGCGATGAGCCACAACAATTTGTATTCTCTTCATCCTGTATTCTTTATCTACTCCTTTACCTCATGAATCAACTCTACTAATATTTCATTAAACAAATTATAATTAAAATTTTCTGATAATATTGTTCAGCTCAGAATTCTAGTATTTAACAAATATGAAAACCAGATGAAAGTGGAAAACTGATCAGAGGGTTAATTGAAGTGCTGGGTTATGTCTAACCCTCTCTGGGTTTCAGTTTCTTCATCTATAAAATGAGGGAGATCAGACAAAATGATTTCTAATGCTTGCTCTCTCTAACTTGAACACTCAGACTCATTTTCAGAAAACCACATTCTAGTCAGGTTAGGAAAGAACAGTGTCAAGAGAGTTAATTTAAATGATGATTTTCTCATAAGACCAACCATGACTACAAAAAGCCCTTGTCTCATTTCAAATTTGTCATGCTGACAGTTCAGAAGACCAAAACAATAGAAACAAGTATTGTACAATAGAGAAAATGATGTGTTAAGCTAAATGCTGGAACAAAGTCATTGATCAAGAACTAAGTACCTTGGAAACAGGCACTCAGAACATTTAAGAGATGAACAATTTAAAGACATTATGAAGTTATCAATTTCCCCCGCACTGCCCCCACACATGCCCGATGCACATTTCCACTGGTTTTAACATATGTCATCGATCAAGATCTATTTTCAAATTGTTGTTAAGACTTAAGATCTTTTAAAGTAATGAGCAGATTTTTTTGAACATTCATCTAGTTAAATGAGTTTTCACTGAATGTGAATAATTTATCACCAAACTGAAGTTATATAACTTGAAAAAAGAATAATTTATACAAGCAGCTGCAACGAAATTCTCAGACACTCCACATCAATGGTTTTTAAGTGATTTCTAATTTTAAGTATCTAATCTAGAACCCATGCTTCCTTGGTAAATGAACATCAGACCATTCCACTTACCTTCTCTGCCTCCTGATGGGAGACACAATCTTCAGGACCTGGAGGAACATTCTCTTTCTGGTCCAGTTTAAGGGTTTTGATTTCATTACCGGTGTTTCTTAGCTCATTCTGTGAAAGAAAAATAACTGAAGTATTCAAAGAATATTCTTAATGTTCTATCCTCTTCAAGTCACTCTAAAGAAACTTGTGATGTTAAAAAAACAAAAGCAAAAAAACCCTTCAAGCAGCTTCAAGTCATGTAGCCCCCTGACTTTCACAAGTAAAACCCACAGATTAGTGAAACTACAAAAGCAGCTTTGTGGCAATACCTCACAATTAAAAGAATTTGTAAATTGGACTGAATAGGATGCTCAGCTCACTAGAACAGACACATCGACACATACACACAAAGGTCAGGTGATTCATACTCTTGCAGCAGAGCTTGAGGCAATGTGAAGCTTGTGAATTTTGTCAGAAGAGACTATTGAGGAGCAAGGAAAGGGAGATGCCAAGTGGCAATATTTAATAAATGTACTAACCATATACATAAACGCCTGGCCTGGAAAGAAAGACAGGGGTGATGTGTATATTTTCATTACTAAGATAATACTTACGGATAGTGTAAAACAAAAATTTTCCCCAGATGTTTTAAATAAGAAATTTAAATCAGGCCCCATAAAGTGTAACTCCCACTGTTCTCATAAAATAGTCCAACTTGATAAAAAACAGTGGGGTCCCCAAGAAGGAGACCTATATACCCTCATTAGGTTTCATTATTACCCTCATCAGGTAATCAATTGGGGGTGGGAAGATAGACCTAGTCTCACTCTTCTGTGACAGCCATGGGGGTTTGTCTCCCAAATAACTTCACCCTCTTCCCTTCATCTGGTATCACTCAATACTCTCCTGCCTTCCTGTCCTACTGGTCTCACATTGCTCTGCAAGCTCTCAGCCTCTTTCCTTCCATTCTGAATGTCAGCCCCATAGGGCTGTTATAACCTAATGTGGGCAGCTGGGAAATCAAAATCTATTCACTGCCAGTGATCATGAGTAACAGTTCTGTTCTTCCTCAGATCACCTGTTGGGGGCGGGGGAGGGGGGAGTTTCTGAGGCATGGGATGGTAAATTAGAACCCCTTGTTCCCTTTAGTTTTTTTAAACTCTTACCTTCCATCTTAGAATCAATACTGTGAATTGGTTCTAAGGCAGAAGAGCAGTAAGGGTTGGGCAATGGGGGTTAAGTGATTTGCCCAGGGTCACACAGCTAGGAAGTATCTGTGGCCAGATTTGAACCTAGGACCTCCTGCCTCTAGGCCTGGCTCGCAATACACTGAACCAACTAGCTGCCCTTTTAATTTTTGATGGTACAGAATGAGTCTTGTGGGATGAATGGTCATGGAAGAGTTGTTGTTACCACCTAAAACTCATTGTTTTCTTCCCCCCAAAAAACAACCCTTCTGCTGACAGGCAAAGACACCTGCATTCTTCTATGAAACGCTGATGTCATCTCAGATTCATCACCCTCTCTCACTACATATATATATATATATATGCATATATATATATGCCTTATTGATTCTATCTCTACAATGCTTCTCATATTCATCCCCTTCTCACCTGGACTATTGCAACAGCCTCTCAACTAGACTCCTGCATCAAGTTCCTCTTTATTCCAATTTACCCTCCACAAAGCTGCCAAACTGATATTCAAGTCTGCACAGGTCTGACCATTCTATTCCTTTACTCGGTAAATTCCAATGAATTTTTCTATTCACTTCTAGGACCAAAAATTAGTTCAACTTTACCTCATCCTTTAAAAATGCCTATTTTTTTGTTCAAGGTTCACAACGAACATAAATATATATGTAAATATATGTGTGCATATAGATATAATAAAATTACATGAATTTCAATCCCCACTTTTAATATATTCAATTTATAGGTAAAATTCAGTCCCTATATGTTATATATAATTTATAAAAATATAGATTTGGAGTATGCTTCATCACAAGCTTTTAAGTAATTGGGTATGCTATGAAAAAAAAGTGAGGGAATGCTGTGATTAAAAAATACCTTTGCGGTCTAAGCTAATTTCCTATTATTCTGGACTCTTCCTCCACTCTGAATTTTTGTGACACAATTTCTTCAAGTCATAACAGTCTCCTTCTTCTTTTAAGGCACAGCTCAAGCAGTTTCTTCTGCCCTTCTGATCCCCACTATTGCTAGCTCCCTCCCTCCCAAACTATTATCATTTAACTAATCTATGTTCATATTTATTCATTTTATATTTATGCTATATATATTCTTAGATGTACTTCTTGATTTCAAGATGATTTCTTGATTGTGTGTAGGGATTGTTTCATTCTTTGTTCTTATATTCCTAGCACCTAACACTGTGCCCGGTACATAGTAGGTAATGAAGCAGAACTCATTATCTTTCCCTCTAAACCCTCCCCACCTTGTCTGTCTTCCTTATTACTACTATTATGAGGAAAATTAAGAGTATAGACATTTAGTGAAATTAGCATCCAGGCTGTCAGATAAGACCTAAAGGTTCCAATGATGTGAGTAGTGGCAAGAAAGGAAATGATTCCTGAGAGACTCCATTATGACTGAGGGAGCAGTGGGATGCTGGTGAACTGCCTTTAGTAGAGAGCCCAGGAGAGTGGATTTGTCTCCCAGAAGAAACACCTGCCTGTGGGAAATTCAAGTTGAGCAGGAGGATCAGACTTGGGTGGTGGACATCCCAGTCTGATTCAAGCTCTTTGACTTTAGCTGTTTGGATTAATTTTGCTGAGGACCTGTGCTGGATCATCAGTGAACTCAAGTTGTGAGACATCCATTCACCTTCCAGCCTTTTAGGCACTCCAGGCAGCCTGGGTTAGAATAGTGTAGATCCATCTCCCAGTCCCTGAGTACTGTTCTTAGATATCTAATTTAAGGGTGACCTTACCCAACATCGTTTACCCTTAAATTAGTTATTAAACTGTGTTTTTATAACTTCTTTCTGTTTCATTCCACAACCCAAAGGGCTCATTGTCATTTAATAGGAAAACCCTGGCTGAGTTGGTCTGAAGTTGACAGTTGCTTCCCAACTGTCACCAACCATTCCCAAGTCCTGTATTTGTGTGTTTGGTGAGATTTCTAGTGTGTAACTGTGTGTCAAGCAATCACCCTTCACTCCTTCATCCCTTTTCCCCCTAGAAACCCCTGTGTGTTTATTTACCCACTTCAGATGGCACCCCAGATGGGTTGAGGGAGAGGGTGACCATCTTCTCAGACCCAGAGGCTCCCAATCTTAGGAGACATCCTGGATTCCTCACTCTCCATATCTATTACAAAATGCTGTTTGGCATTCAAAGCCCTTCAAACCCTGCTCCCTCCTACCTTTCTGGACTTCTTTTACCCTACTCCCTGCCACATGCTCTTTAATCCAGTTACCCTGGCCTCCTGGCATTTTTCTGTCCCTCTCCCATGCCTGAAATGCTTTCCCTCCTCTGCTATGACTGACTTCAGTGACTTCCTTTAAGTCCTTCTACCTACCTTCTCCAGGAAGCCTTTCCCCAGCCCTCTTAATTCCAGTGCCTTCCTTGCTTTGTATGTATTTGTTTGCATTCTATCTCCCTCATTAGACTGGGAGTTCCTGAAGGGCAGGGACTATCTTTTGCATCTTATTTTTGTATCCCCAGTTCTTAGCACATGCTTAATAAATTTTTTTGGTTGACTGATATTTGTTTTTAATATGTTTACTGATATTTGATTCTCTAAATTTCCTCTAGATTCTCTAAATGTTCTGTTACTCTACCCCTCCCCAAAAGCCATTCCTTAAAAATAATTTTTAAAATAAAAATTTCTTTTTTTTTTTTGGCTTAGATTTCTTCTAGTGTCCATCCCCCTCCAAAAGAGTAATCCCAAATAACTTTTTTAAAGAAAAGAGAAAAAAATCAGCAATACCACAAACAATACATTGGTAAAAAAAATGAAAATATATTCAATGTTCCACACCCATGGACTGCAAAAGATTGAGGAAAGATATCTTTTTATATCCTTTCTATGAGGCCATCCTAGGTTTTTGTAATTGGACAACATAAATTCTCAATTGTTTCAATTGGTTGTTCTTTTTCTTTTACATTGTTAGAGTCATTTCGAGTATATTTTGACTATGTTGACTTCATTTTGCATCAGTTCACATAAATTATTCCATGTCTCTCTATTATATTTGTTTGTTTCTTACATCATGGTAATATCCCATTATATTTATGTGCCACAATTTGTTTGACCATTTTCCAATAGATAGGTCACTACTTGGCTTCTAGATCTTTTCCATGAAAAAGTGATGCTGTGAGTATTTTGCTATTTATGGAGATTTACTTTTTATCAATGTCTTTCTACTTAGAGTATATGCCTAGAAGTAGAATCTCTAGATCAAAGGATATGAACATTTTAGTCACCTTATTTGCAAAATTCCAAATTGTTTTCCAAAGCAGATGTATAGGCATACCTTAAAGATACTGTGGGTTTCATTGAAGACTACCACAATAAAGAAAATATCACAATAAAATGAGTAACATGAATTTTTTGGTTTACCAGTATATATAAGTTGTTTACACTACACTATAGTCAATTAAGTGTGTGATAGAATTATGAATTAAAAAAACATACTTTGATTAAAAATACTTTGTTAACAATACTTTATTGCTAAAAGATTCTAACCTTCAAATGAACCTTTAACAGGTCAAAATCTTTTTGCTAGTAGAAGGTGTTGCCTTAATATTGATGGCTGCTGACTTATCTGAATGGTGACTGCTAAAGGTTGGGGGTGGCTATGCCAATTTTTTAAAATAGGACAACAATGAAGTTTGTCATTTGTCTTGTTGATTAATTTTCCTTTCTTTGAACACTTAAAAGAGGCCATTGTAGAGTTATTAATTGGCTTAATTTCAATATTGGTATGTCTCAGGGAATAGAGATGCCTGAAAACAAGGAGGGATATGAGGAACCACAGGTTGGTGGAGCAGTCAGAACACACATAACATGGGGAAGGAAAGTGGGAAAATTCAGGTGATGTGAAGACAAATTATGTCAATAAAATATTTTAAAACAATATAGTGTTGCATATTCAAAATGTTATTACATGGAATACATACTCTATCTTTCCTTTAAAATAGTTCCTATTTTATTCTCCATCTTTCCTCATCCCTTATATGAAATTATCATTAGTCACAAAGAAGCTAAGAAAATATCAAATGACAGGGCAGCTGTGTAGCTCAGTAGACTGAGAGTCAGGCCTAGAGACAGGAGGTCCTGGGTTCAAAATTGGCCTCAGACACTTCCCAGCTGTGTGACCCTGGGCAAGTCACTTAACCCCCATTGCCTAGCCCTTACCACTCTTCTGCCTTGGAATTAATACATAGTATAGATTCTAAGGTGAAAGGTAAGGGTTAAAAAAAATATCAAATGAGATAACTCATTAGAGCATCCAAGAAAACAATGGTCAGGGTCACAATAGGGATTAAGTATAATTTCAAAAGAAAAATTGTAGACACTAAATAGTAGGCCAGAGCTTGAGGAAGAAATCACCTCAAGATAGAGACCCAGGAGGAGTGGTGCCTTAAATGTCTAAAGTAAAAGAGATACTTAAGATGAAATAGATAACTTTATGATAGATAAGGCAAAAATGACATATCTGCTTTACTGAGGTGATTTCCTTAAAATTGGTTTGAAAAGTACCAACAGAAATTTTTTTGTTGGTTTAATAAGTTCTCTAGCTCCAGAAATCAATAAATATTTGTTGAATATTAATTAACTAAAAGAACAAATAATGTTAAGATACTTACCATATAGTTCGCGGAATTGCCATGCTTAGATACAGCTGCCTGGTATTTGGCCATCCTATCTTTTATTGATGTTTCAGAAAGGCGAGGGATCTCTACACTTTTTTTACTCTCATTTTTCTCTGAACTAAATGTAGATGAAGATGATGGACCTGGAAAAGAAAAATAAATAGCATACTTTCTTACAAGGCAAAATAATATACATTTTAGTAGTGAATTCTAAATTCTGGGAAACTATTACATGATGGACAATTTCTATATTAAAAGTATAAAGATACTTATGACACACAAAAATAGCCCATTTACCCAGCTTACTAAAACATTAAAAAGAAAGCTTTTGATATAACCTTCATTCTTTTCTATTATCTTATATTGGTCAATAATTAATATTAGAGTCTAATCTACCATTACATAATCTACATCTAATAACCATTTCATCGTTGTTGTCTTATCCACCCATCCACGCACATTATTTAAATGTATTATATTTTAAATGTTGCATTAAATTCTAGCAAGTCTTTTAGACTGCTTACTTTTGGCACTCTGAAAGATATAGTCATCAAGGACAATTCACATTAAATTGCTAGGTAAGTTTATTAGAGAGTGAAAATTTGTGAATCTTTTGATGATCAAGTTATTTGGTCTAGAGCCCAATATTGCTATGTAGCATTCTCAGTTCAGACTTTTGTCATACATTATAAGGAGAAAAATTAAACAATGAAAAGACTGAAAATAGAGAAGTCATTTGTGGAGAGAAATTAAATATAAACAAAGGTCAATGTCATCCCAAACTTTCAAGTCAGACTTTTCAAATGAAATAATGGATATAAAATATGTGCAACTCATAGAGAACTATAAAAATATCGATCTTTTTTTCCTTCCATTTTCCCCTGACAGTGCTAACCAGAAGAGCTGAAGGTCTCACTACTCTTTAGAACTTCCTGAATAACTTATACACGTGGCATTGTCTTCTTACCAGGGAGAGCTTCCATGTCTTCTGAAGGGTAGTTTTCAGACATCCTTCTTCCACGTGTACTTCTGCTTTTGTCCAAAAGAATCTATTTACAAAATAAGAGGCACCAATGAATTTTCCAGAAAAGAGGAAGAATAGTTAATGTAATATTTAGAAAGGATAGATTTAGAGAGGATATTCATCACTAGAAAGCAACTATATACAGCAAATAATCTCTTCCATCATCAGCTCTGTAAAACTATGGTTAATGTTCAAGCCTATTCAATTGTGACCGTTAGTAATAAAAGCTAACTAATATACACCAGAGCCTTCAAGCCCCAGATACTCTGGACATACAGCTTTCAAAATCAACTAGTAAGTCCCTAAAGATCCCTGGAAGTTGGGGAAAAGTTCTATTGACAAGCCTTTTGGAATTCTCCCTGCCTTCCATACCTCCTCTGAAAAAAGGAAATCAACAGATGATAACATTTGCTATCCATACTAGTTTTCCCTTACTGTCCACCACCCTCCCTCTATAAGAAAAATACCTGTCACTGGCTGTTAAAAATTAAAACCCTGATCTCAAATAACTCAACAAAGATTTAAGAAGCTGAAACCATTAGGTTTCTAAGGAATTTTTCCCTCTTGAGAGAATGGGCAATACATTTTGAAATAACTGTTATTTCATTTTGTTATTAGTAACAGATATAAATATCCTGTTCTATTCTCTCTCTCTAGCTCAGTCCCATATCACCAACTACCTTTTGGTCACAACTAATTGGGTATCCCTAAGGCATCTCAAACTCAGTCAAAAACAACTCATTAAAATTCCCCCCCAAGTTCTGTCCTCTTCCACACTTCCCTATTACTCTTACTCCACACATCTAATCAATTGCCAAATTTTGTCATTTCTATTTCTACCACATACCTTGTATATATCCCTTTTTCTTATTCTTATAAATGGCAACCACAACAACTCTTTATATTCATCATTAATGTTTATGAAAGGAAATTTCTTTTATTTTAACTTAATCAAGTACTTTGGAATGCCCCACCTTTTAAACTCAATCAGTCAGGAACTTGTGAACCCTTTTGATAAAGAGTTCACATCCTCAGAGGATGGGAGGTGGATCCCACAGACACTGCCCCCTGGACAGTGCTAGGCAAATTGGGAAGCTGTGATTGGTTCCTGTGAAGTGGGGGAGCAACAGGAAGTGATGTGGAAAAAGGGTTATAAAAGGCAAGACCGAAAAGAACATTCAAGCATTCCTTGCTCTTTGACGAGAAGACTTTCCTGGGTAAGGAGGATTCTGCATGATTCTCTGCTAGAGGCTTTCTGGGTAGATGACTGGAACTAAAGGAAGAGGCTTACACTGATGAGACCCATATTGAAGAGATTATTGGACTTCCACATGGAGACTGGAACCTGAAGGAGCTTTTGTTGGAGTTGAGCTGAATTTCTTTGGATTGGCAATTATAGGGTATTTTAGCTAGGTTATTTAGCTAGGAAATATTTTCTACTTCCCTCTTACACTTCTCTTTTGCTATATATTACATTAAATTATTAAGAGCTACTAACAGATTTTTTCGACTTAAGAAATTAATTATTTTTATAAACAGCAACCATAATAACTCTTTAAAATTCTTATATTTGTCAAACCTAATTTTAAATATTACATATTCCAGGCTTCGTCATTTTTTTGTCTTTTGCAGCAGCTTCCTAATTCATTTTCCCACCTCAGGTCCCTTCCTTACTATTCTAATCTATCTTTAACACAGTAGCCAAAAGTGATTTTCCTAGGGTACAGATCTAGTCCTATCATTCTCCTAGTGAAAAAAACATCAGGAGCTCCCTGTTACCTCCAGGATCAAATATAAACTCTTGATTTGCCTTTTAAAGCTTTCTATAATCTAGTGTCCTCCCTTACCAGTGGTTAAATTTTTTTTTTTAATTTTAAACCCTTGACCTCTGTGTATTGACTTATAGGTGGAAGATTGGTAAGGGTAGGCAATGGGGGTCAAGTGACTTGCCCAGGGTCACACAGCTGGGAAGTGTCTGAGGCCGGATTTGAACCTAGGACCTCCTGTCTCTAGGCCTGGCTCTCAATCCACTGAACTACCCAGCTGCCCCCCTTTTTTTTAAATTAAAAAACAAACAAACAAATCCAAACCCATTACCTTCCATCTTAGAATGAATACTATATATCGGCTCCAAGAGAGAATAGCAGTAAGGGCTAGTCAATGGGGTTTAAGTGACTTGCCCAATGTCATACAACTAGGAAGCATCTGAGGCCATATTTGAACTCAATCCTTCCAACTCCAGACCTGGTGCTGTATCCACCATGCTACCTAATTGCCCCTCAATATATTTCTTTTTTAACACCCCCAAATCAACAACCATTTGATTTGTTGTTGTTTCCATATTATTCATTTTCATAAGTGAATAATCTTATAAAACCAAACCCTAAACTATATATCCAAATAAACAAGTGATAAATCATATGTCTCCATCTGTATTCTTATTCCAACAGTTCTTTTCTGGAAGTGGACAACATTCTTTTTCATAAGTCCCTCAGAATTGTTCTGGATCATTGTATTGCTGTTATTAGCAAAGTCTATCACATTTGATCTTTCCACAATATTGTGGTTACTATGTAAAATGTTTTCCTGGTTCTGCTTATTTTACTCTTCATCATTTTAGGTAGGTCTTTCCAGATCTTTCTGAAATCATCCTATTCATCATTCCTTATGGCACAATAGTATTTCATCAACATCATATACCACAATTTGTTCAGCCATTCCCCAATTGAGGGATATCCCTTTAGTTTCCAATTCTTTGTCACCACAAAGAGAGCAGCTATAAATATTTTTGTAGAAACAAGTCCTTTACCATTTTTTTTCCTCTTTGGGATCTAGACCTAGTAGTGATATTACTGGATCAAAGGGTATACATTTTTTATAGCCCTTTGGGCATAATTCCAAATTGCTTCTCAAAATGGTTGGTTCAGTTCGCAACTCCACCAGCAACGCATTAGTGTCCCAATTTTGCCACATCCCCTCCAACATTTATAATTTTCTTTTATTGTCATATTGACCAATCTGATAGGTGAAGGTGGTACTCAGAGTTGTTTTAATTTGCATTTCTATAATCAAGAGGGATTTAGAACTCTTTTTATATGATTACTGAGAGCTTAGATTTCTTCATCTGAAAACTGTCTATTCATATCCTTTGACCACTTATCAATTGGAGAATGACTTGAATCTCATAAATTTGGCTTAGTTCTTTATATATTTGAGAAATTAGACCTTTATCAGAGAAATTTGTTAAATAAAAATTTTCTGAGTTTGTTGCTTCCCTTCTAATCTTGGTAGCATATATTTTGTTGGTACAAACCCATTTTAATTTAATAAAAGTATTCTATTTCCTCTTTTGTTAATCTATGCAATTTATATTTTTGCAAATATTTATCCATTTCACCTAGGTTATCAGATTTATTGTCATATGATTGGGCAGAATAGCTTCTAATGATTGCTTTAATTTCCTCTTCATTATAGGTGAAATCACACTTTTCATTTTTGATACTGGTAATTTGATTCTCTTCTTTCTTTTTCTAAATCAAATTAACCAATGCTCTCTCTATTTTTTTGTTTTGTTTTTCATAGAACCATCTCCTATTGTTATTCATTGGTCTAATAGCTTTTTTACTTTCAATTTTATTAATTTCTCCTTTGATTTTCAGGATTTCCAATTTAGTCTTTAACTGGAGATTTACATTTTCTTTTTTGTAGTTTTTTTAGTTGCATGCCCAAATTATTGATCTTTTATTTCTCTATTGTATTAATATAAATATTCAGGGGTATAAAATTTCCCCCACTACTGCTTTGGCTGTATCCCATAAATTTTGATATGTTGCCTCCTCATTATCATTCTCTTCAATGAAATCAGTGATTGTTTCTATGATTTGTTCTTTGATCCATATGTTTTGAAGAATTCGATTATTTAGTTTAAAAATTAATTTTCCTTTCCATGGATACTTATTAATTATAATTTTCATTGTATTATGATCTGGAAAAGTTACATTTATTATTTCTGCTTTTCTGCATTTGGTTGTGAAGTTTTTTTCCTAATACATGATCAATTTTTGTATATGTACTATGTGCTGCTGCAAAGAAGGTATACACTCTTTTTATCCCTATCCAATTTTCTCAGATATCTATTAAGTCTAAATTTTCTAAAATTTCATTCACTTCCTTTACTTCTTTCTTATTTATGTTTTGGTTAGATTTATCTAGTTCTGATAGGAAAGGATTGAGGTCCCCCATTAGTATAATCTAACTGTCTATTTCCTCCTTAAAAATGCCTTTAGTTTCTCCTTTAAAAATCTGGAAGGTATACCATTTGGTGCATATATATGAAGTAATGATATTACTTCATTGCTTATACTACATTTTATCAAGATGTTATTACCTTCCTTATCTCTTTTAATCAGATCTACTTTTGCTTTAACTTTGTCTGAAATCATGATGGCTACTACTGCTTTTTTTTTTGGTCTCACTTGAAGCCCAATAGATTCTGCTCAAGACCCTTACCTGTGTCTACCTCTTCTAAATAACATATAATAAAGTTCTGGTTTTCAATTCATTCCGTATCCATTTCTGTGTTATGGGTGAGTTCATCCCATTTATATTCCCAGTTATGATTACCATCTCTGTATTCCCCTCCATCTTGTTTTCTTCTTTTAATCCTGTCCTTTCTCCTTTCACTCTTTCCCTCCACATCAGTATTTTGCTTTTAATCCCTCCCTCCATTCCTCATTCTTTATATTCATCCCCTTTCCACCAACTCCCTTTCTTATTCCCCTTCTACTTCTCTATAGAAAAAGATAGGATTCTATGCCCCGATGAATCTGGCTATTCTTTCCTCTCTGAGGCAAATGCAACAAGAGTAAGTATTACCCTTCACCACCCTCATCCTCCCTTCCATTGCCCCGCTCTCTGTGCCTCTTTATGTGATAAAATATACCCCACTAATTTACTTCTCTCTTCCCATTTCTCTTAGTGCAATCTTCTTTTTTGCTCCTAGATTTTTTTAAATAACATCCTTAAACACCTTACTACCACACATCCTCTATGTACAACTTCTTCTAACTACTATGGTAATGTTAATTTTTAAAAGTTACAGATATCATTCCCTATAGAAATATAAGCAATTTGACCTTACTGAACCCCTTATGTTTTTCTCCGTTTTATTTACCTTTTTGTGCTTCACTTGATTTTGTGTTTGGGCATCAAATTTTTAAAATCTGGTTTTAAACTTGGTCTTTTCTTCAGGAATGTCTGAACAGCTTCTATTTTATTAACTGACCATACTTTTCCCTGAAAGAATATGGTCAATGTTGATGGGAAAGGTTATTCTTGGTTGTAAATCCAGGTCCTTTATAAATCATATCCCTTTTGGAATATCATATTCCAAGTTTTGCAGTCCTTCAATGTAGAAGCTGTTAGATCCTGTATAATCCTGACTGGGATTCCAAGATATTTGAATTATTTCTTCATGGTTTCTTGCAGTATTTTCTCCTTGGCCTGGGAGCTCTTGAACTTGGCTATAACATTCCTGGGGGTTGTCATTTGAATATTTACTGTAGGAGATGATCAAAGGATTCTTTCAATTTCTATTTTACCCGTTTGCTCAAGAATATCAGGGCAGATCCTATATGATGTACAGGGTTTTAAAAAAAATCATGACATAAAGATAATCTATTAAGTCTTAAATTGTCTCTCCTGAATCTATTTTCCAGGTTAGTTATTTTTTTCAATAAGATAGTTGATATTTTCTTCTATTTTTCACTCATTTGATTTTATTGTATTGTTTCTTGATGTTTTGTGAAGTCATTACCTTTTATTTGCTCAATTCTAATTTGTAAAGAATGAATTTCTCCCAGGATCTTTTTATCCTCTTTTTCCATTTGGTCCAATCTACTTATCATGGAACTCTTTTCTCCATTGGATTTTTGTGCCTCTTTTTCCAGTTGGTCAATTTTGCTTTTTTTAAGCTGTTACTTTCTTTTTGTATTACTTTGATTTCTTTTCCCCATTTTTCTTCCCATTTTCCTTCAACCGGTCTTATTTGATTTTTAAATTTGTATTTGAGTTCATGTAGTGCCTAAGACCAATTCCCATTTTTCTTTGAAGTTCTATGTGTGGTTGATAGGATCTCACTGTCCCCTACTGACTCTGTGCCTTGTTCTTTATATCCATAGAAATTTTCTAGGGTTAGGTGTTTCGTTTGCTTCTTTGCTCATTTTCCCAGCCTTTTTTGCCTATGGACTGGAAGATCTAAAAGCTGATATTCTGTCTCTTCTACTGATGGCTTGGAGAACTGAGCACTCCAAGCTATTGTGCCCTTGAAGTAAGGGCTTCATTAAAACTCAGGCTTGAAAAGGCAAAAAGCTATGAACTTCTGGGTCTCAGTGCAGGCTGGTGCCAGGGCCTGGGACTTGAAGGGGTGGTTTTGGGGTGTGTGGTACTCTGATTTTTATATAGGCAAAATCCCTGGATCCCAAAGTGGGCCTATGTCCAAGCTCAAAACCTGGTGCAGTAGGTTTTGTGTGTGTGTGTGGTTAGCCAACACTTTTCTGTGTGCAGTTTTAATTCCAGTTCCCCATTATGCAATGAGAATCAACTCTCTCTTTGACTACCTTTTAAATTGTCTAACTCCATTCCATTGTTGACTCCTATCTTTTTGAGGCACTTTTAAAAGATTAGTTTAGAACAGTGGTTCCCAAACTTTTTTGGCCTACCGCCCTCTTTCCAGAAAAAATATTACTTAGCCCCCTGGAAATTAATTTTTTTTAAATTTTAATAGCAATTAATAGGAAAGATAAATGCACCTCTGGCCATCACCGCCTCCCTGGATCGCTGCAGCACCCACCAGGAGGCGGTAGCGTCCACTGGTTTAGAAGGACTATCAGAGTGGTTTCAGATTTCACTGCTACTAAGCCACCAATTAGGTTCTGCCCCCCCCCCCAATATAGTTCTAAAAATGTTAATTACAGCAATAAGCTAAGAAAAAGAAATTGAGGGAATAAGCAATGAGGAAATAAAATGATCACTTTTTGCAGATAAAATGATGGTTTAGTTAGAGAACTCTAGAAAACCAACTAAAAACCAACTAAAACAATTAACATCTTTAGTAGAGTTGCAGTATATAAAATAAATACTCATAAGTAATCAGTATTTCTGTATATTACCATAAATCCAGCAGGAAGATTTAGAAAAATTACATTTAAAGTAACTATGAGGGTGCCTAGGTGGCTCAGGAGATTGAGAACCAGAACTAAAGATGGGAGGGTCCTGGAATTAATTATTATTATTGTCTCACACTTTCTAGTTGTGTGAAGCTGGGCAAGTCCCTTAAGCTTCACTGCCTAGCCCTTACTACTCTTCTGCCTTGATATCAATATATGGGATAAAAAAAAAAGTAACTATTAACATTATAAAATAGTTGGTAATCTATATGCCAAGGTAGACACAGAAATTATATGATCACAACTACAAAAAATCCTCTACACAAATAAAGGCCAAACCTAAAAAATGGAGAAATATTGTTCACATATAAGTAGACAAACCAAGACAATAAAAATGATAATAACCTAAATTTACTTATTCAGGTCCATGCCAATCAAAAACTACCAAAAGGCTTCATTATAAAACTAGAAAAATATTAGCAAAATTCATCTGGAGGAACAAAACTTCAAGAATTTTGAAGAAACTATTAGAAAAAGTGAGAAGAAAGGGAACATAGTATTTAATCTCATTATATGGCAAAGCCATAATCATCAAACCCATTTGGTACTAATTAAGAAAGAGGTGAAACAGATCAGGTATGAAATATACAGAAGCAAACAAATACAGTAGACCATAGTTTGATAAATTCAAAAAGCAAGAATTCACTTTTGAACAAAAAACTAATGAGAAAACTGTAAAGCAGTCTGACAGAAACTAGGTATAGGCTATTGTGCTAAAGGGAATAATGAACTGGAGGAATTCCATGTGAAATAGAACAACCTCCAGGAATTGATGCAGAGAGAAAGAAGCAGAACCAGGAGAACATTATATACAGAGATGGATACATTGTGGCACAATCGAATATAATGGACTTCTCTACTAGCAGCAATGCAATGACCTAGGACAATTCTGAGGGACTTATGAGAAAAAACACTATCCACATCCAGAGAAAGAACTTTGGGAGGAGAAACACAGAAGAAAAACAACTGCTTGATCACATGGTTCAATGGGGATATGAATGGAGATATAGACAGTTACAGGAGGGGGCTGGGAGGATGGGAGGGAAAGAACATGAATCATGTAACAATGGAAAAATATCCTTAATTAATTACTTAATTAAATGAACTTAAAAAAAAAAAAGAAACTAGGTATAGGGCAAATCTAAGCCCATGACTTAGACATAGTATCATAAAAACATTAGAAGAAATTACCTGTCAATGGAAATTGACAAACATGATCTCATAGATCATAGAAGAGATCACTGAAGTTAAATTTATAGTATATGTATGTGATATAATAAATAATAAAGGGAATGGGTTCAGAAAAACTTTGGCTAACTTATATGAACTGATGCAAAGTAAAGTGAACAGAATCAGGAGAATAACATGCACCATGACAGCAATATTATAAAGATATTCAATTATAAAAGATTCAGTTAATTCAGATTAATATAATAATCCATTACAACTTTAAAAGGACTTGTGACGAAAAATGCTATTCATCTCCAGTTAGGGATCTGATTGATTCAAGAGACCAGATGGAAGCATATTTTTTCTTTCATTTCAATTCCAATTTCTACCCCTCAAAAAAAGAGTTGCTACAATTATTTTTATACATGAATCCTTTCTTTCTGTTTCTTTGATCTCTTTGGTCTAGTAATTGTATTATAGATTCAAAAAGTATGCATAGTTTTGTAGCTTTGGGGACATAGTTCCAAAAGGATTTCTAAAATAGCTAGACCATGTTCTTTTCTTTTCTTTCTTTCTTTTTTTTAAATCATTACCTTCTGCCTTAGAATCAATACTGTATATTGGTTCCAGGCAGAACAGTAAGGGCTAAGCAAGTGGGGGTGGGGCGGGGAGAGGAAGAGGGGAGTTAAGTGACTTGCTCAGAGTCACACAGGTAGGAAGTGTCTAAGGCCAAATTTGAAGCTAGGACCTCCTGTCTCTGGGCCTGGCTCTCAATCAGCTGAGTCTCATAGCTGTCCCCGTAGACCAGTTTCACTGTCCCACCAAGAGTGCACTAACATACCTATTTTCTCACAGCCTTTCCAGCCTTTATCATTTTCTTTTCTTGTCATCTTTGCCAATCTGATGAGTGTGAGCTAGAACTTCACAGTTATTTTAATATGCATTTCTTTAATGATTAGTGATTTATAGCATTTTTTCCTAGGTGGCCATTGATAACTTGGATTTCTTTCTCTGAAATCTACCTGTTCATATGCTTTGGCCATTTATCAATTGGGGAATCTCTTATTCTTATAAACTTGAATCAATTTCCTATATATTTTGTAAGCAAGATCTTTATCAGAAAAACTTGCTGCCAAGACTTTCTCTCCTTTTATTTTAGTTTTAGCTAACTTGTTTTTGCCTGCAAAAAAACCTTAAATTTTATGTAATAAAAAATATCCATTTTACCTCCCATGAATCCTTCTATTTCCTTTGTTCATGAACTCTCTCCTGAAGGAAATAATTTAAAAGAAACATGGGAAGACTTGTAATAACTGATGCAGAGTGAATTGAGCAGAAGAGAACAATTTGTATAGTAACAGCAATACTTTCAAGACAAATGACTTTAAAAGATTTGTGAGGACAGCTGGGTAGCTCAATGGATTGAGAGCCAGGCCCAGAGATGGAAGGTCCTAGGTTCAAATCTGGCCTCAGACATATACTTCCTATCTGTGTGACCCTGAGCAAATCATTTAACCCCCACTGCCTAGTCCTTACCACTCTTCTGCTTTGGAACCAATACACAGTATCAATTCTAAGAATGAAGGTAAGTGTGATAAATTTTTTTAAAAATTGTGATCTTTGATCAACATAATGACCAACTAAGATTCCAAAGACACATGTGAAACATGATACCCACCTTCTGATAGAGATAATGGTCTTAAGTTAGGTGCAAATTGAGACATTTTAGGGGGTGAAAGGAAACATTAATCAATCACTCAATCAACATTTATCACCTATTATATGGCAGGCACTGTGTTAAGGGTTGGGGATATAAAAAGAGAACAATGTGTGAATATGTTTTGCTTGACTACACATTTATAAGTTAGCTTTTCTTGCTTCCTCAATAGGTGAAGGAAGAAGAGAGGCAGGAAAGAAGGCAGATCTTTGGTGTTTAAAAAAAAAAAAACCTAAAAAAAAAAAGATTTTTGGATCACTAGACCTGGAAAGGTAACATTTGAGTAGTTACTCAATAATAGCATTAAACAATAATAAAACTTTTCCCCCAGGATTTTAATTTTTGCATATACCAAGAACAAAAATGTAGGCCTGACACATAGCTTCTTTGCTGCCTGCTTATCTTTACACATCACTTCCAACAATAGTTATTTCCCTTTTTTAGTTATCTTTGCTAATTTGATGCATTTGGTGGAACTTTAAATTGTTTTAATTTGCATTTGTCTTTCAGAAGTGATATGGAACATTTTTTCATATGGATGTTCATAATTACCTGTCATTTGGGCTAAATTTTGGTATATAACTATAATTGTGCCGTAAGAAATTATGAAGATCATTTATTTGGGAAAATTTATTTGGGTTGATACAGAATGAAGTAAGCCCAAGAAAATAGTTTACAGAATTAATACTATAATAATGTCTGAAGATTTTTTTCTCATTTCAAGTATATTTAATGACTCCCCCCAGTTACATCTACAAAAACTCAGATCAAATTTTCTGCAGGTTCATTTTTTTTTCAACAGTATTTTGATATTTTGGGAGGTAATAAAGCTTTTTCAGTCTTCCTTTTTTTTTTTTTTGGTTTTGAAAAGGAACTTGTATTCTAAATTTGTATTTACCTTTGGCTTTTGTGAGTTTTGCTTTTTCATGATGGCAATTACATTGCATCTAAGGAAATGCTAAAACAATGTTTTGCAATCAGTTTGTTTCTACACAGAAGTGTTTCTCGACTATCAAGAACAGAAAAACTACTTCAGAAATATTAGGGGAAAACCTTAGGAATAAGAGTATTATTAACCTAAGTGTCCTTAGTGGTCAAAAAAAAATAGTCATTTGTATGTGTATTTCACTTTTAGTCAGTTTTCCTAATCATGTTAACCAAAATGATTTAAAACCCAAAATCACTTGCAGTAAGACTAATTCTGTCACATCGCATTCAGTTCAACTGTACAAAACAGCAACCACATTCACTGATGAGCCTGGGATTGGATTGAGTTTCCAAATTTTTTTTTTGGAAATTAAGCCTTGTTTCTCCTTGGGAATGGCGATCGCAGGCAATGAGGAAGAGAGTAGATTTGGCAGGATATTGCACAACCACATATGCTTTCCTTTCTTCCAATACAGTTTCTGATTTGCTGGTCAGCAAAATGAAGGAAATTCCAAAGGCTTAATCCAAGGGCTGTACTGAAAAATGATCGCTGTGAAAAATCATAATTTTTCAGGACGTGGAAAATAACTTCTTTTGCTTTTCCTGTAACAGAAAAAGAACCTTGACCTTCATATGAGAGACAAGGTTTTCAAGGTTTCCCTTTTGGGGTAAGCATGCATATAGTGTTGAAAGAATGTGTTGCTTGTGATGTTGTGTTGTTTTCAGTGTTATGTCTGTAGTTCTATTTTCACATTTTGTGTCCTCAATTTCCCTCCTCTAAATAAAGCTTTTTTTCTACTTGAAAGGGAGGTTAATTTTATGCTACTCTCATTTCATAACTCATGCTGTAAGTTACAGGGAAAAGGAAACTTTCCCTTCCATGCCGTTTCTTTTTAAAGATAAAACTCTTTATACATTCCCTAATAGTCCTTCCAGACTTTGGTCTGCAGCTTCTAGGACTTAAGTTTCAATTCCAGCAAGGAAAAGTCATCCCTCTCTACATGTAGCTTGTAGCCTAACCCCTGGGAGTCTAACCAGGGATAGCTTTATGAGCTGCATATGGCTGGTGTCAGTGATAACCACCTGGATATTATTATTCAAATCAATAGCATAAAACAGAAGAAAACTTAGTTCTCACAGTCACATCTCATTTCTTATCCATTATATCCACAATTCATCCCTTAGATATTTGAGAGAGCCTAAAACATTATAATCCATTAACAGAAAAGTGTAGGAGAGGTGGAAAGATACTTAGGAAGAATAAATCATGCGAAACTAACAACTTTTTTAGATGAGATGAAGTTAAGATGAGATATTCAGATACCATAAAGGGTTCTGGCTCAGGGGGAGCTTACCAGCTGTGTAACCCTAGTCAAAAGTTACTCACCCTCTCTCTCTGCCTCAGCATCCTCTTCCATAAAATGCAGTTATTTCCCAGGGTGTTATTATGAGGATCAAATGAGATCAAATGCATAGAGAGCAGTTTGTAAATCTTAAGTGCTATAGAAATGCTAGTTGTTATTAATACTAGCATAATTTTTGTTATCTTCATTTCAGCAAAACATTTTATAATATCTCTCATTAGATCCTTGTGAATAACATGGTGAAATGGCGGCTATTATATGGATTGACATTTAAATAAACAAGCATAATCAAAAGATGTCCTAATGGATTGATTACTTCTTTTCCTCTATGACCATCTTTAACCTTCACACAGCTGAACTCATTCCATTCCTACCTCTGATATGGAGATCAATCCCATCTACAGACTATGGAATAGAAGTAACCATCATGCATAGTTCAACAATTTGATATCATCATGGTGGGTATAACTTCTCATTTTGATATGTCATTTTCCCAACAGCTAACTTTCTTCTCTAGTGATTGATGTTTCTGCCTTGTAGCCCATATATATTCAGAAGCTCTGCTCATTACTCCTGACATACTAATCAATTCAACTTGCTGGCTCTCAGTTTCATCATTGGAAAATGAGGTGGTTCCTAAGGTCCTCTTCAACTGCTAAGTTCTTTTATTCACAGTCTCTTGTAATAAAGCCCCTTCTTTGTCCACAAGTTCTTTAATAAATGGGTTCCTGCTGCTTCATTTCCCAGATACTTAAAGGAACTAGATTCCCTGATTTTGGATATCAGTTTCCTCATGATATCTAATTCTAAATCTTTCTAAAACTTTCTTATACTCCCCAAACCCTGGACCTGGTCTGGTCTTGACTTTTTTTAAAACCCTTATCATCCATCTTAGAATTACTATTATTATTTATTATTTATTAGTATTAGTTCTAAGGCAGAAGAGTGGTAAGGGCTAGGCAATGGGGGTTAAGTAACTTGCCCAAGGTCACACAGATAGGAAGTATTTGAGGCCACATTTGAACCTAGGATCTCCTGTCTCTCAATCCATTGAGCCACCTAACTGCCCTCCATTTTGATCTTTTAAAAATGATACTTGTATCCTTTCCCTTGTCTCTTCCCTTCATTAACTGATCTTCAAACTAGTGCCTGCTTTTTTTGCATGCCCATCCCTAGGATAACTGACCTTTAGCTTTATTTCCTGTTTAGACTTTACCCACCAACTGTACTGTCATTCTTCCCTAATTTGGCTTCAATTCAAACAAATGTTTGGCAATGCTGTAGGTCACATTGGAGAAAGAGCTGTAGTAGAATGCCACAAGGTTGAATAAGCTGTGTTCTCAGCATTTTATTTAAAAGAAATATTTATGAAATTTGCAAATGATATAAATTTGATTCATCTTCCTTTTATCTTGTCACATAATAATAAGACCATAGTCACTGATGGTGTTTTTTTATAATTAAGAAAACAGTACTCATTCTTATGGAAAATTTATTGCTATAAGACAGTCAGTTCAAACAACTCTAGGGTACAAAATTCCTCCTCATATTTTGAAATGATGAAAGCCAATATCATAATAGTAGAGTCACTTAGGGAAATTAATTCAACAAAAAGTTTTTTCAATTTCATTTTTATTTTCAGTTCAGAATTATCTCCATTTCTATTGAGAAAGCAAAAAAACCAAAGCCCATTACAAATACAGATAGAGGCAACTACATCATTCAGTGGATTGAGAGTCAGGCCAAGAGACAAGGGGTTCCTGGGTTCAAATATGGCCTCAGACACTTCCTAGCTGTACAACCCTGGGGGCAAATCACTTAACCCCCATTGCCTAGCCCTTACCACTTGTTTGCCTTGGAACCAATACACAGTATTGATTCTAAGATGAAAGGGAAAAGAAATAGATGTCAAGCAAAACAAATTCCTGAATATTCAAAAAAAAAAAAAAAAAAGAAAAAACATATGCTTCAATCTGCCTCTGAGTCTATCAGCTCACTCTGGTGGTGGATAGCATGTTTCATCAAGTCTTTTGTATTTGTGGTTGGTTGTTGTATTGATAATAATTTTTAAGACTTTCAAAGTTGTTTATCTTTACAATATTGTTGTTAGATATATATTTTCTCCTGATTCTGCTCACTTCACTTTTTTATCAGTTCATACAAGTCTTCCCAGGTTTTTCTGAAACCATCCCTTTCATTATTTCTTATAACAAATAGTAAACTGTAACTTATTTAGTCATTCCCCAATTAATGAGCATCACTTGTTTCCAATTTTTTGCTGCCATGAAAAAAAACTTCTATAAATATTTTTGTGCATATAGATCCTTCTCTTTCTTCAAGATCTTCAGGGTAAAGAATTATGATTGGTATCACTGGATTAAAAGCTATGTACAATCTAAAAGTTTTTTTGGGCATTGTTCCAAATTGGAAAAATTGATCTTTAATAGATTTGAGAAAGAGAAAACACAATATAGCAACAAACAGTAAGAGCCACAAAATTGATCACTAACTTTGAGCATGTTTCTAGTATTTTACCCTAAAGAAAACATGAAAATTTCATAATGAACTCTACATTCTAGAATCAGAAGCAATTTTTTGAACAGAGTTCCCTATTTCTTGCCTCTCTCTTCACTCTCTCTCCTCATTTAAGCCTGTTATGAAGCTTCATTTTAGCTTAAATCTGGTGACAAATTTTCAGCTGCTAGTTTCCTCTCCCACTTCAGTTTTCTTTGTACTATTCTTCTTCTTTATGTTCATGTTGGGTTCCTAACTCACATCATCCCAGAACAATGGAAGTTCCTGAAAGGCACAGATGGTTTTATACTTGTGTTTTCAATCCTCAACACATTATATAATGCTTTACCCCAACATTGGTGCCTAATAAAAATTTATGTTGAATTAGAATGAAAAGGAAAGTAGAATGGGAGCTCCTTAATAGCAGGGACTTCTTGTTTGTTTTTGTTTTTTGTTTTTTTATCTCAAGCACCTAACACCCCCCATCTGTACAAAGCTGGTTAGCTGAACAAATCATAGAATAATAACAGAATGGGATGTTATACAGCTATAAAAAGATAAGAAAATAAAAAAACACAGAATATCATTTTGTGTGATACAAAGGAAGAATGGTTGTACAGATGAGACTTACTCAGCTACTTACACCTTCTGACCCAACAATCCAACTGCTGGGTTTTATTATAGGAAAAGTTAAGTTAAGGTGTGTAATTTTGCAGATAGACAGCAGAGTTTAGGATTCTGGAATCCTGGGGAGCTGCTGTTGGAGAGAGACAGTTAGGCCTAGGACTGTGGCTTTTCTCTTTGAAGGTTTGACCTGAAGAGTTTGGCTATTTTCCTTGAGACATTTTACTGCCTTATCTTCCCATCCTACCTGTGGCTCAGTTATCCTGTTTCCCTGTTGGCTGTTTTGACATATGTCCTGTGCTGATCCCATGAAAATTGACAGTTGAGCATGAAACCTGGCCTAGTCTTGGTCCATCTTTGGTCCCTGTCAGGCTTACACACAGACCCTTTCCTTAAATAATCAAAAGAGGGGTTTAGTGTTAGCTTAGCTGAGTACAGGAATTTGGGGTTATATAGAGAGGATAGGAGCAGAGTAGGAAAACCACTCAGACAACATCTCTGTGAAGAAGGTAGTTAACATTAGATTTAGTTTATCCCAATCCCTTCTAACCTGTCCCTAGTTTATTAAAACAACTGTTATTTCATAACCTAGTAGTCTGTGTGTGTCATTTCAGTGTCTGACTTTGCCTGCACTGGGCTTGGGTGGCCTTCCCAAAACAGGTTTAATCTTCTGTTACTAGCCTTAGTAAAACATCTAACCCATCCCCTAAAACCCACCAATATTTCAGTTTATACCCCTAAAGTGATTACTACTGGCAAGAAAAGAACCATGTGTACAAAAATATTCAATGAAGTACTATTTTTTTTGTTTTTCCTATAACTTAGCAAGGTTTTCTTGTTTTGACACCTTTTGTTTTTATATCGCATTCATTTCCAAATATATCCTACAAAAGTATGTCCTAATGAGCAAGATTATAACAAATTTTGAGAGAAAAAAAAAGCAGTTCAACAACAAAAGCAATTTTTGCTTTTCTTTGTATCCTTTGCAGAGTTACAGTAGTTGCACTACAGTAGTACACAGAGGAAGGGCTTAATAAATGCTTGTTGACTTACAGACAAAAGTAACCAAAACACTGAGTCTTTTAAAAAAATTGTTCATTATTTTAACCTCATAACCAGTTTATGATGTAAGTTCCATATATTATTTCTAATTTACATATTTAGAAATTAAAGCTGAGGTGAAATGATTTGCCCAAGGTCACGCTGCTGGCAAATGTCAGGCACAGAACTTGAGCCTAGGTCTGCTAGGTTCCTATTGCCATTCTTTATCCAATTTTCATTCTGGTAGCTTTATTTGTATGAAAAAAAGTGGAAAAAAATTATATGTACAACATTAGGGGAATGGATAAACAAATTTTAGCATATGAATGTAATGGAACCTTATTACAATGTAAGGAATGGCAACAAATGTGAATAATTCAGAAAATATGAAAATACTTACAAGTAAAGCTAAATTGAGAAAGTAGAGCCCAGAGAATTATATCTAATGTTTAAAATTATGTAAATACATTAAAACAGCACAAAGGCTTAGATTAAATTCAATTAACCACATTGATTAACACTAATAACACTTTCTTTTCTGTGACAGGAAATTAAAAAAGTGATATATATTCTTTTTTTTTTTTTTTAGACCCTTAACTTCGGTGTATTGTGGTAAGGGTGGGCAATGGGGGTCAAGTGACTTGCCCAGGGTCACACAACTGGGAAGTGTCTGAGGCCGGGTTTGAAACTAGGACCTCCTGTCTCTAGGCCTGACTCTCACTCCACTGAGCTACCCAGCTGCCCAGTGATATATATTCTTAATTGGGATCACTCCTTTAGGTGGTTTTACCTATTACCTCATTGGGGATTATAACCTTTCTGTGGTGGGTTGGGGAGTTATATATTTGTTAGAAAGTCTCTGACTTATGAAAACAAAATAAGTCAACAAATCTTTTTTGGGGTGGAGGGAAAATGACATATATAATGACTATAACTATATTTAAATAAAAGAAAGGCAAAGGCAATGAAACAAAATGATCAGGCAGAACATGGAGGGACCATAAAGTAAATACTGTTTTTCATTTGCTAATTCTAGCAAATTTGTTCAAATGTTATATGAAGTGAACACAGAATATAAACAGTTTTAAAATGTCAGAAAAATATGATCAGATCCAAAAAACAATTGGAAAAATAACTGTAACAAATTATTGATAATAGTCAATAAATATAATAACTGGGAAAATTAAAATAATCTCACATTCTTCATGCCTGTAATGATGCAAAAAGATGAGGAAACTCATTTTTGTATAGAGCCTTAGGGGAAAAAATAGGCTAATTCATTGTTAGAAGAAATTTATTTTATTTTATTTTTTAAACTATTACCTTCTGTCTCAGAATCAATACTTTGTGTTGGTTCCAAGGCAGAAGAGTGTTAAGGGCTAGGCAATAGTGACTTGCCCCCCCCCAGGGTCATCTAGCTAGGAAATGTCTGAGGCCAGATTTGAATCCAGGACGTCCCAACTCTGTGACTGGCTCTCTATTCGCTTGAGCCACTTAGTTGCCCTCTGGAAGATCTTTAAATTGGTTCTACTGTTCTAAAAAGCATTTGGAACTATTCAAGAAAAACTAGTAAATTGTTCATATCTTTTGACTCAGAGATTCTACTACTGGAAGTATATCAGATGGAGGTAGTTGATAGTACGAAGAGATCTATATGCTCAATAATGTTTATATAGGATCACTACATGTAATAATAAAAAGTTGGAAATAAATTTTCAGCCTATATCTTGAGGGAATACCTAGACAAATCATGGTATATAAAAGTCATAAATATTTGTAGCCCCTAGAAGTGAAAGTGAACTCCAGTTTGCAAAGTCTCTGGGAAGCCATAGCTTAGCAACAGCCAGACATGTAGCTTGCCCCCTCATCATAAGAACTCAACTCCTCTCCCCAAATACTGTATATATTCCAAGAAATTACTGATGAGGGATTTATGTGAGAAACTCTGTTAGATGGTTACGCATTGACATATTGAATTATCACTGATAGAAAAATCTGTTTAGAGCCACTGAGGTAATCTAAATCCATTGTTTCCATCTTGTAAATCATTACTAATCACTGTCCCTGTAAAAAGCTTACCTAATCCCTTAGCCTACGTCACTTTCTCTATAAGTATGTACCTGAAATCAATAAATTTTGTCACTGATTGGCATGAGGCCTTGAGTCTGTCTATAAGTCTTTGACCCTCCTGATCCCAACCACATTCCTCTTACCCTGTTATGTGACCCACAAATAATTTGACAAGCGGGGCTCGTCAAATATTACTGCTCAGGAGGGGGGGGTGCGGGGGGGGGTTGAAGGGGAAAGGAGGAGCATGAATCATGTAACCATGTTAAAAATGAATATTAATAAATGTTAAAAAAATATTACTGCTCAGCATAAAATGAACCAAAATTAAAAAAAAAAAAAAACAAAAAACAGAAATATTTTTCTTAAGTAAAGCAGAGAGGGCAGCTGGGTAGCTCAGTAGATTAAGAACCAGGCCTAGAGACGGGAGGTCCTAGGTTCAAATCCGGCCTCAGACCCTTCCCAGCTGTGTGACCCTGGGCAAGTCACTTGACCCCCATTGCCCACTCTTACCAGTCTTCCACCAAGGAGCCAATGCACAGATGTTAAGGGTTAAAAAAAAAATAAAGTAAAGCAGAATGAAGAAAGCAGAGCTGATAACACACATACTGAAATAAAATTAAAAAAAATCAAAGTGTAAAAACATCAAAATTCTGGTCAAATAAAAGTCAGTGTTAGTACTATATCATAAAGTTTAAAAAACACACCACCTTGCCTTTCTGTTAACTGATATACTAATTTTTTCAAACAATTCAATTGGAATTGGGATTTGTTTCAATGTCTGTTGCAGTGTCAATTACATGAAAATAATGTATACTAACAATTTTTTTTTATCCTGGGACTCCATTCTAGGAGCATAGGGCCACAACCAGTAGGCAATGGGTCACTCAGGGTCCCAGCTGGGAAGTGTCTGAGCCCAGATTTGAACCTAGGACCTTTCGTCTCTAGGCCTGGCTCTCAATCCACTGAGCTAGCCCAGCTGCCCCCACTTTAGGTTGCAGTTTCTTTTAGCAGATGTAGTTTTTACAGGGTGGGGTTGCTAGCCCCACACCCAACCCTCCTCCTTTTTCATCCGGGCTAGGGACTGTCCTTAGCCCAGGAGTGGTAAGGGTGGGCGATAGGGGTCAAGTGACTTGCCCAAGGTCACACAGCTGGAAGTGTCCAAGGCCGGACTTGAACCTAGGACCTCCAGTCTCTAGGCCTGGCTCTCAATCCACTGAGCCACCCAGCTGCCCCATACTAACAATACTTTATGCTAAAATGCATGTGATTACTTTGATTACAGTTTGATCAATAAAATTGCTTTCTTATTTCATATTTATTAACATTTTAAAAGCTTTTTCTTAATTGATCAATCAACCTTGGAGTCAAAAAGACAAAAATTAAATGGTCCTTGTCATCAAGTACTTCTGGGAATTTATAATTTCAAATTGGCAATATTCAATAATAAGTTGAATAGTCATTCACATTTAAAGCTTGAACAGTTCCCTTACTGGAAGTCAAAATGGTACACCAAAATAAAACAAAAAAATCACAGAATCTATGCTTTCTTCTTCTTACAGACCAAAAAAGAAAAAGAAAAAAAGATACATAATTTGTACAATATAGACTGTTAGAGCTCTACTCTCATAGGAGATTATTATTATTAGAGACTATTATTATTATATATTATTACTCTGCTAGGAGACTTAATTATTAAAGTTGTTAATGAAGAAAAAAAGGAAGATTGTGGAACTATCTGGGGATTATCTGTGTGACTACATTTTGGAGATATGGGAACAAAAACTTTTTAGGTACAAATTAAATTCATTCATCCAAAAACATTTATTAAGCACTTGTCTGTAGAATACTTGTGCTATGATACAAACTTTAGAAAAAATATAGTCTTTGCCCTCATGGAACTTAAGAAACCAGTGGGGGACAGGAAACAAGGAGTTATCTATAGGGGGCAGCTTGGTGGCTCAGTGGATTGAGAGCCAAGCATAGAGATGGGAGGTCCTAGGTTCAAATCCGGCCTCAGACACTTCCCAGCTATGTGACCCTGGGCAAATCACTTGACCCCCATTGCCCACCCTTACCACTCTTCCACCTAGGAGCCAATACACAGAAGGTTAAGGGTTTAAAAAACAAAACAAAACTGACTATATTCTTGCAGGGGAAAGTATGTCATTTAATAAAACTGAAGACTTCCAAGCATTCATAAAGAAAAAGCCAGACTTAAGCAGAAAATTTGCTGCCCTAACACAGAACTCAAGAGAATCACCAAAAGGTAATTAAGAAAGGGGAAAAAAACCAAAAAACCATAACCTTTTTTTTAAGGGACTCATAAGTTCAATTGATTTGTATCCCTATAACAAAAGATGATATTGGTACCTTTTAAAAAGTGTTATCATCAGAGTAGCTAGAAGAAGTATATTTAGAGGGAACAGTGACAAACTGTATAGAATGAAATGTATGTGTGTATATATATATATATAACACTACAGGTAAAAAGATAATATTAAAGAGAAATGGAAGAGTCAAAATGGAGTAAATTTATATGCCATAAAGAAGTGCTTGGGGGGAACAGGGGAGAAGACCAATACCCTGGAAGGGTAAAGAGGTTGGAGAGGGGAAATACTTAATTCTTAAGTGCATTAAAATTAACTCGAAGAAGGAAGAACAATCAGATCCATTGGGGCAGAGAATTGATTCTCCCCCTATAGAGAAGTAGAAGGGTAACACACAGACTGGTGGGGAGGGAAGCAATACTTGGGAGGGAGAAGATAGGGTGAGTAGCTTTAAAAGACCTTAAAGAATAAATAATAAGAGGGGAATAAGAAGGGAGGGGGGAGAAAGGAAGTACAATAAGGGAGGGGACTAGGGGGACTGATTAAAAATAAAATACTGGTATAGAAGGAAATAGAGAAAGAAGAAAGGGCAGCACAAGGAGAGGGAATCAAAATGTCTGGAAATACACAGTTGATAATTATAACTGTGAATCTGAATGGGATGAACTCACCCATAAAATGGAAGCAAATAGCAGAGTGGATTAGAAACCCAAATGCTACCATATGTTGTCTACAAGAAACACACGAGGCGGGTAGACATATATAGGGTAAAAACAAAAGGCTGGAGCAAAATCTATTGGACTTCAACCGAGGAAAAAGAAGGCAGGAGTTGCAATCATGACTTCTGACAAAGCCAAAGTAAAAATAGATCTGGTTAAAAGAGATAGGGAAGGTAATTATATCCTGATAAAAGGCAATGTAGACAATGAAGAAATATCAGTACTCAACATGCATGCACCAAACGGCATAGCACCAAATTTCTAAAGGAGACGCTGGCAGAGCTCAAGGAGGAAATAAACAGTAAGACTATACTAGTGGGAGACCTAAACCTTCTCCTATCAGATCTAGATAAATCAAACCAAAAAAAAAGAATAAGAAAGAGGTAAGAGAGGAGAATGAAATCCTAGAAAAATTTGAGTTAATAGATATGTGGAGAAAAAGTAATAAGGACAAAAAGGAATACACCTTCTTTTCAGCAGCACATGGAACATTTACAAAGATTGACCATGCACTAGGGCATAGAAACATGGCAAACAAATGCAAAAAACAGAAATAATAAATGCAAACTTTTCAGATCATAATGCACTAAAAATAATAATTAGTAAGGCTACATAGATAGGCAAATCAAAAACTAATTGGAAACTAAATATGATTCTCCAAAATCAGTTAAAGAACAAATCACAGAAACAATTAACAATTTCATAGAAGAGAGTGATGATGATGAGACATCCTACCAAAATCTGTGGGATGCAGCCAAAGCAGTACCCAGGGGGAAATTTTTATCTTTGAGTGCATATATTAACAAATCAGGGAGGGCAAACATCAATGAATTGGGCATGCAAATCAAAAAACTAGAAAGTGAACAAATAAAAAAAAATCCCCAGATGAAAACTAAACTAAAGACCATAAAAATTAAAGGAGAAATTAATAAAACCATTAATTAATTAAAGAACTATTGAATTACTAAATAAGACCAGAAACTGGTACTTTGAAAAAAAAATAAAATTGACAAAGTACTGGTCAATCTCAATCTAATAAAAAAAAGGAAAGAAGAAAACCAAATTAACAGTATCAAAGATGAAAAGAGAGACCTCACCTGTAAGGAAGAGGAAATTAAGGCAATCGTTAAAAAATATTTTGTCCAATTATATGGCAATAAATATAGCAATCTAGGTGATATGGATGAATATTTACAAAAATATAAATTACCTAGATTAACAGCAGAAGAAATAGAATACTTAAATAATCCCATATCAGAAAAAGAAATTGAAGAAACCATCAAAGAACTCCCTAAGAAAAAATTCTCAGGACCAGATGGATTCACAAGTGAATTCTATCAAACATTCAAAGAACAAATGATCCCAACACTATACAAATTATTTGACATAATAAGCAAAGAAAGAGTTCTACCAAATTCCTTTTATGACACAAATATGGTACTGATCCCAAAGCCAGGTAGATCAAAAACAGAGAAAGAAAACTACAGACCAATCTCCTTAATAAACATAGATGCAAAAATCTTAAACAGAATACTAGCAAAAAGACTTTAGCAAGTGGTCATGAGGGTTATTGATTATGATCAGGTGGGATTTATACCAGGAATGCAAGGATGGTTCAATATTAGGAAAACCATCGACAAAACTGACCATGTTAACAAGCTAACAAAAAAAAATCACATGATTATCTCAATAGATGCTGAAAAAGCCTTTATGAAAACACTAGAAAGTATAGGAATGGGAGGACCTTTCCTAAAAATAATAAACAGTATATATCTTAAAGCATCAACAAGCATCATCTGAAATGGGGACAAATTAGAAGCATTGTCAGTAAGATAAGGAGTGAAACAAGGATGCCCACCATTACCCCTATCATTTATTTATTTAGAGTTTTTTATTTTTTTATTTATTTTTTAATGTTTATTTTTTAGAAAAGTTAACATGGTTACATGACTCATGCTCTTACTTTCCCCTTCACCCCCCCGACCTCCCATAGCCACTGCGCATTTCCACTGGTTTTAACATGTGTCACTGATTAAGACCCATTTCCAAATTGTTGATAGTTGCATTGGTGTCGAAGTTTCCAGACTACATCCCCAATCATGTCCGCCTCAACCCGTGTGTTCAAGCAGTTGCCCTCTTCTGTGTTTCTACTCCCACAGTTCTTCCTCTGAATGTGGGTAGCATTCTTTTCCATAAATACCTCAGAATTGTCCTGGGTCACTGCATTACTGCCAGTACAGAAGTCTACCACATTCTATTTTACCACAGTGTATTGGTCTCTGTGTACAATGTTCTTCTGGCTCCGCTCCTTTCACTCTGCATCAATTCCTGGAGGTCTTTCCAGTTCACATAGAATTCCTCCAGTTTATTATTCCTTTGAGAGCAATAGTATTCCATCACCAGCATATACCACAGTTTGTTCAGCCATTCCCCAGTTAAAGGGCATACCCTCATTTTCCAGTTTTTTGCCACCACAAAAAGTGCAGCTATAAATATTTTCGTACAAGTCTGTTTATCTATGATCTCTTTGGGGTACAGACCCAACAATGGTATGGCTGGATCAAAGGGCAGGCATTCTTTTATAGCCCTTTGAGCATAGTTACAAATTGCCATCCAGAATGGTTGGATCAGTTCACAACTCCACCAGCAATGCATTAAAGTCCCAATTTTGCCATATCCCCTCCAACATTCATTACTCTCCCCTTCTATCATTTTAGCCAATNGGTGGTACCTCAAGAGTTTTTTTTTTGGTTTTGTTTTCCATTTAATAATTTTTATTTTTTAGAAAAGTTAACATGGTTACATGATTCATGCTCTTACTTTCCCCTTCACCCCCCGACTTCCCCCTCCCCCATAGCCGATGCACATTTCCACTGGTTTTAATATCTGTCATTGATCAAGACCTATTTCCAAATAGTTGATAGTTGCATTGGAGTGGTAGTTTCGAGTCTACATCCCCAATCAGGTCCGCCTCAACCCATGTGTTCAAGCAGTTGCTTTTCTTCTGTGTTTCCACTGCTGCAGTTCTTCCTCTGAATGTGGGTAGTGTTCTTTACCATAAGTCCCTCAGAACTGTCCTGGGTCATTGCATTGTTGCTAGTACAGAAGTCCATTACATTAGATTTTATCACAGTGTATTGGTCTCTGTGTACAATGTTCTTCTGGTTCTGCTCCTTTCACTCTGCATCAATTCCTGGAGGTCTTTCCAGTTCACATAGAATTCCTCCAGTTTATTATTCCTTTGAGCTCAATAGTATTCCATCACCAGCATATGCCACAATTTGTTCAGCCATTCCCCAATTGAAGGGCATACCCTCATTTTCCAGTTTTTTGCCACCACAAAAAGCACAGCTATAAATATTTTTGTACAAGTCTGTTTATCTATGATCTTTTTGAGGTACAACCCCAACAATGGTATGGCTGGATCAAAGGGCAGGCATTCTTTTAAAGCCCTTTGAACATAGTTCCAAATTGCCATCCAGAATGGTTGGATCAGTTTACAACTCCACCAGCAATGCATTAATGTCCCAATTTTGCCACATCCCCTCCAGCATTCATTACTCTCCCCTTCTTTCATTTTAGCCAATCTGTTAGGTGTGAGGTGATACCTCAGAGTTGTTTTGATTTGCATTTCTCTAATTATTAGAGATTTAGAACACTTTCTCATGTGCTTATTGATACTTTTGATTTCTTTACCTGAAAATTGCCTATTCATGTCTCTTGCCCATTTTTCAATTGGGGAATGGCTTGATTTTTTATACAATTGATTTAACTCCTTGTATATTTGAGTAACTAGACCCCTATCAGAGTTTTTTGTTATAAAGAGTTTTTCCCAATTTGTTGTTTCCCTTCTGATTTTGGCTGCATTGTTTTTATTTGTACAAAAGCTTTTTAGTTTAATATAATCAAAATCATTTATTTTACATTTTGTAATTTTCTCTAACTCTTGCTTGGTTTTAAAATCTTTCCTTTCCCAGAGATCTGACAAGTATACTATAAACAAGTTAAGTGAACACTGAATAGTATACTTGTCAGATCTCTGGGAAAGGAAAGATTTTATTACCCCTATTATTTAACATTGTACTAGAAACACTAGCAGTAGCAATTAGAGAAGAAAAAGAAATTGAAGGCATTAAAATAGGCAATGAGGAGACTAAGCTATCATTCTTTTCAGATGATATGATGGTCTACTTAAAAAATCCTAGAGAATTAACTAAAAAACTAGTGGAAATAATCAACAACTTTAGTAAAGTTGCAGGATACAAAATAAATGCACATAAATCATTAGCATTTCTATATATTTCCAACACATCTCAGCAGCAAGAATTAGAAAGAGAAATACCATTTAAAATTACCTCAGAGAATATAAAATACTTAGGAATCTATCTACCAAAACAAACACAGAAATTATATAAACACAACTATGAAACACTTTCCACACAATTAAAACTAGATCTAAAAATTGGAAAAACATTGATTGCTCATGGGTAGGACAAGCTAACATAATAAAAATGACCATTCTACCCAAATTAATTTATTTATTTAGTGCCATACCTATCAAACTACCAAGAAACTTTTTTACAGAATTAGAAAAAAACTATATCAGTTCATTTGGAAGAACAAAAAATCAAAAATATCAAGGGAAATAATGAAAAAAAAAACAAAACGTGAAGGGAGGTGGCCTAGCAGTACCAGATCTTAAACTATACTAAAAAGCAGTGGTCATCAAAACAATATGGTACTGGCTAAGAGACAGAAGGGAGGATCAGTGGAATAGACTTGGGGTAAATGAAGTCAGCAAGACAGTCTATGATAAATCCAGAGTCCAGCTTTTGGGACAAAAATCCACTATTTGACAAAAACCGTTGGGAAAATTGGGAAACAATATGGGAGAGATTGATCTGGGAAGTAGACTCTATAAACAACAACCACAGTGCAATTATCAATAATATGGAAATAAGTCTTGATGGATGACACATTTAAAAACCAGTGGAAATGTGCATTGGCCTTGGGGGTGGGGAGAGTAGGAGGGTGGAGGGGTGGAGGGGTGGTAAGAACATGAATTATGTAACCATGGAAAAATCTTCTAAAAAAAAAAAAGACTAGGGCATGCCAAGGAGATTTATAGGTGCAGGTGGTGGTCTACTTTGGCTAAAGCATAAAATACATGGAAAAGAATAATATGAATCTGGATTCCTGAACAGTAGGCAAAGGAACTTTACTTGGTATCAATGGGGAGTAGAGGAGTGACATGGCCAGGTCTAAGCATAAGGATTAATGGCAGTAGTAATCATGGATTAGAACCAGTAGGGGAAGGAAGATCTGATGAAAGGCTACTGTGATAGACCAGACAGACAAGAATAAAGATCAGTCAGAGCAATGGAAGGCAGAATGGATCCAAGAGAAGGCAGAATGAACATGAAAAATTGAGATAATTTTCTGAAAGCTTTCTCTTCTCCCCTCCTATCCAGGTGTCTTCTGCCAATTTCTCTTCCTCTACCTTTGTCTTACACGAAAAGACAGCATTTCCTGCTCTGCATTACAAATGATCTATTCCATCCCATTTTCTCCAGCAGATTGTCCTCTACATCAACCCTATGCTCTCACTCATTTTCAATCTTTCCCTTGCCTCCTAGCTGCTTCCCTACTAACTACAAACATGCTCATGCCTCCCTTCATAAAGTCAAAATAACCTTTACTTGATCCTTCTTCCTTTCTTTTGTGAGAGAAGGCTGTCTACAATAGATGTGTCCACGTCCTCTCCTCACACTCCTTTTTAATTCTCTGAAGTCTGCCTCCTGACCTCATCATTCAACTGAAAATGCTCTCTCCAAAATCTTTTAATTGCAAAATCTTTTTTCAATCCTCATCTTTAACCATTCTTCAATCTTTTTTACTATTGATCATCCTCTTTTCTTTGACATTCTTTTCTTTCTAGTTTGCATGACACTGCTCTCAATTGGTTCTCCTGTCCATCTCACCGCTTCTTCTCAGACTCCTTTGCTATTCTTCAGCCATGTTATGTCTGCTAACTATGTCTCCCAAGGCTCTGTACTGGGTCCTCTTCTCTTCTCCAGGAGATTTTGCTTGGTGATTTCATCAGCTCCAATGGGTCAAATTATGATCTCTATACTCATGATTCTCAAAACTCTCTAAAATTCCCTGTTAACCTTCAGGCTTGCATTTCTAATTGTTTATTAGATACCTCAGATTGGATCTGAACAGAACTGAACTCATTTCTTTCACAAACTCTTCCCCCTTCTAAACTTCCCTATTACTGTTGAGAGCACCACCATTCTCTCAGTGCCCTAGGCTCACTTTCTTTCACTCTCTATATCCACTTTGTCGACGTTTGTTGATTTTATCTTCATAACATCACTTAGTTGTATCCCTTTCTCTCCTTTGATACTGGCATCCCCATGGTGCAGGCCCTGATCACCTTAGGCCTAGACTACTGCTGATTAGTCTGCCTGACACGATTCTCTCCCCACTCTGGTCCATCATCTCTTCATCTGTTAAAGTGACCTTCCTTAAGGACAGGACTAACCATGCCCTGCCCCCAATAAATTCCAATGGCTCTCTGTCACCTGTAAGATCAAATGTAAAATCTTCTGCTTGGCTTTTAAAACCTTTCACATAGAGGGCAGCTGGGTAGCTCAGGATTGAGAGCCAGACCTAGAGACGGGAGGTCCTAGGTTCAAATCTGTTTTCAGACACTTCCCAGCTGTGTGACCCTGGGCAAGTCACTTGACCCCCATTGCCTACCCTTACCACTCTTCGGCCTTGGAGCCAATACACAGTATTGACTCCAAGACGGAAGGTAAGGGTTTTTAAAAACAAACAAACAAACAAACAAAAAACCTTCCACAACATGTTCTCTCCCTCTATATCCCCTCTGACCTTTCCAGTCTCCCCCCCCCCATTTCCCCACTCCCAGTCCAGGTACACTAGCCTCCTTGTTTTTCCTCAAACATGATAGTCCAGGTCTTGATTATAGGCATTTTTCACTGGTGGTCTCCCATTTCTGGAACATTCTCCCTTCTGGCTTCCTTTAAGTCCCAGCTATAAATCCTACTTTCTATGGGAAACTTTTCCCAATCCCTCTAAATTCCAATGCCTTCCTTCTGTTGATTATTCCCCATTTTCCCTGCATATCACTTATTTATATATGTTGTTTCCATGTTAGCGCTTTGAGCACAGGCTCTGTCTTTCCCAGTGCTTAGCACAGTGCCTGGTATATTGATAGTCAGGGAATATTTATTAAGTGTCTTTATCTATCCATCCATCCATCCATCTATCTATCTATCTATCTATCTATCTATCTATCTATCTATCTATCTATCTATCTATCTGTGTCTATCCNTCTATCTATCTATCTATCTATCTATCTATCTATCTATCTATCTATCTGCCTGTGTCTATCCATCCATTTATCCAGACAGCCATCTATCTTGTTCAGTTGTGTCTGACTCTTTTGTGACCTGATAGACCATACTCTGTCCCTGGGGTTTTCTCAGCAAAGATACTGGAATGGCTTGCTATTTCCTTCACCATTGGATTAAGGCAAATAGAGATTAAGTCACATAGCTTAGTAAGTATCTGAGGCTGGATTTAAACTCAGGTCTATTCCTGACTATAGGCCCAGTGCTCTATCCACTGAACCATCTAAGTTGCCTCTTACCCTATCCTACTTAGGCTTTAATCCTGGAAGAAAAATTAGATGGTATTTAGTAAATGACTTAACAGATAAACAAGTAAAAGATTTTAAGAAAGTCTTGACCACAATACTATGCAAAAAACAAACCCTAAAAGCTAGACATGATATAAAATTTAAAACTTATGATGAATCTATCAATTCTCCCAGCCACAAATTTGTGCTTCTAATCAACAGTTCTTTAATACCACATGTTTAAAGTTGTATAAGATAAGAAATCAGTAAATTTAGCCCACGAGTTTGTATAAGAAAGGAAGTTACTGAAGTTAAGAGAAATCAATATAATTTCTTCTGTGGACACATAAATAATAAATAATTTTAAGGTTTGAAAGAATCCTAGAGGTTTTATTTTCTGTCTCTTATCATTTGTAAAAGAGAACCTTGCTAGCACTGTCAGTAGGATATGCCATCTAAGATATTTTCTAGAATGACTATAGGTTGCTTTGGTCAAGTTACATATATATATTTTAAGGTTTGTTTTTTTGTTTTGTTTTTTGAGGGAGGGAGGTGACCACAGAGGACAAAGCTGAGGGGTAGGGATAGGAGGAGAGGGAGAGAGAAAGGAAGAGGAGAGAGAGAGAGGGAGAGAGAGCATGTGAGAGAGCGCAGCACCTACTGTATAGTAAAGTTAACATAGTTGTTAAAAGTTAAAGCCAAAAATTGTCTGTAGGTTTGAGTACTCTTTGAGATTTTAGGCATCCACTGCAGGGGATGGGTCTTAGAACATAACCCCTGCAGATAAGGCAGGACTACTACTGTATAGTACTATAGAATAATGTACAATATACTTTATTATTACTGTGTTTAATTTTGGTAATGTCTTACTGTGTATTTATCAATTGGACTTTATTATACATATGTATGCATAAGAACACATTATATATAAGATCAGTAGGTATCTAAGTATTTCCATTATCCATGTTCTTGCTGCCCCCAAACGAAGGATCACTGAGGTTGGCTAACATTCTCTGAAGGGCAACAATAGAATTTAATGTAATTTGTACTTATTCTTTAGTTTCACTAATTTTCCTTGAAGAATGAAGGACAGCTTTTATCACATTTTCCTAGAATGTATAAAGTAGAGTCTACCTTCTAGGAAAATTCCCATTATCTTTTAAATACTAAACTACATTTGCATGGCTTTTTCACATGATCAGAAGAAACTTTCTGCCTAAAGCCTTAGCTAGAATTAAAGCTGAATCAATGCTAGTACCAACTATGTCTAAGACACCACAGACAATTCTGTAAGTCCAGTTTAATTGATCTCTAATCCACTGCAGAGATGACTGTTTAGAGCAGCCCAGAAGGATTTTCCAAGACAGAAAATGGTAACTATTTAACCAGCTGTAAACCCCAAGAAAGCCAAGTGCAGTTCTGATGTGAAGGTTCTAAGCAATCTGTTAACTATTAAAACTCTCTAAAAATAGTGAGTGGAAAAGGTACAGAAAGTCTGTATCTGAAACACTGGCACTTTTCAGACACTTCTACACCACCAGGTTATTATCCAACACCATCTGCCCTTTGGATAGGCTCTTGTTAAATGTGTGCCAGAGCTCTATTCTGGCTAGACCACAGCCAGCCTTGTTCTGGCCCACCATCTCCTGGTCAACAATTGGGGGGTGGGAGATTGGGAATGGAAAGGAGAAACAATGCTTCTCTTTAGACCCTTGCATGTGTTACCACTTTGTATTACTAGTCATTTTCTACCTTAGATCAGTTTCCACATGCATCCAGACCTTCCTCACTATGTCTGTATTGTATGTGTCAGCATGACATCAGCTCTTCTGCCCCTAACAGGGTCTGTGAGGTGGCAACTTACAATGGTGCTTTGAGTTACATACAACAAAGCCCTTTACCCCCATTTTAGATTTCTGAATTTTTTTTCTCCTTCCATTTAAAATTCCTTTTTCTCTTAATAAAGCCTGTGAAGAAGAAAAGGGTTTTGGCAGACCTGAAGTATGAAACTGGGTTGGAACTGTTGCAAAAGGTCTTTGGCAACATAAGCTTAATTTTGAAAAAATAAATAAATAAAATTGCTGCATGGCAACATCTAATGACAACTGGTTTACTGAGATAAAAAGAAATCCAATTTTTATTCATTTGGGAGGGGAAAATCTGATTTTTGAAACACGAGCAGCTTTTTCTTTTAAAAATCTTCCGTCTTCCTCACATTTATTTTCCCAAATCCAACTTAATCAAGAACTTTGCAAGGGGCTGAAAGCTATTCTTTCAAAGTTCCAAAAGAGCCCAGCTTGTTCACACTCTACTTGGTCCTCCCTGCAGGCCTTAAGAACAGGATTCATTGCTCAGTTTGACTCAATTAGCAAAAAGACTTCCTCACAAAACAGTCTGTAAATAGATATTCAGGCTAAATATTTACCTTCATACAATCAACCTTCTTATCTTGATGGTATGTAGAGCAAGTAATGGTTTGCTCACCATCAAATCTGTTTATTTAATCACAATGAATGCTGTAACAAATCACTCTACTGAAATAACTAAATATGCAGGAAACTATGAGAAAACTGGAAAAATCTACTAACTCTGAGGCCCCTAGACTGTGTAAGTCACTGGCATATGCAACTCATTTTCTAGTTAATTCCCTCTAGGGACTGAGTCTGCAGTCCACATGCGGGATCAAATTTCATTAGCAGTTGTAGGAAAATGCAAGCCCTATGTATTTGCAAGTCAAAACTAGTGAAGGCAAAGGCTAGGCTTACCATCTTCACTTACTTTTTTTTCTCTGGGAAAGGATTTTAGCTGATAGAAAACATTTGTTGAGAGCACAAAGGAGGAAGTTTAAAAGAAAGGATTCAGCTTGGAAAGAGACAACCAACCCTCAGCCATAATTCTGAAACTATGGCATAACATTTTGCCTGGTGTTGTGTCAAAGATGATAGAATCTTAACTCTTGATTTCACAATTAAGGCTTAAAATGACAAAGGCCCAGAAAGAAAAGAAAAACGTAAGACACAATTTTCAGCTAATTCCACATCTTCTCTCATTTCTGTGGCTTAGTCTGAAATTCAAACTGAATTTACTCTGTTTAAAAAAAACATCAGATTATGGCCAACTGTGAAACTAAGTTGAAATTGAAACCCACAATTAACTCACTACCTTCTCAAAGCAAAAAATAGATATTGACTATAATAGCCGCCATATACTTAAACTATTGATTTTCCCCAATGCACTAGAAAAGTGAATGGCTTATTGTTCAAGTGTGTAATTTGTCCCGTCCTTACCTTTGTTGAAGCAGAATCTCCCTTCTCAAACATCATCTTAAGTCTGTTGAGTGGGATGTTATATTTCTCTATTTTGCCAGCAGCATCTGAATTCTCACTGGCTTCAAATTTTCCTATTTCTTGCTTGGATTCTCTCAGGCAATTTTCCATTTTACCAGTCTCTAGTGAATGGACTTTAATCTCCTCAATCTGATCGTTGGAAGACTGAGCCTGGATATTAGCTTCGGAAAGGGAGTGAAATCTAGATCTCGTTTTAGCCTCTTCAGTTTGAGTAGCTCTAGCTACTGAGGAAGTGCTGTTTTCCACTGGAACACTGGGTTGGTCGACTTTCGGTCTCACCTCAGCACTGCTGTTCTGGGGAGATTCTGTCTGAGGCTCCACTCCCAGCTCTGGATTCTCCCACTTTTTCTTTAACACGCTCAGAGTTCCCTTTCTAAAATTCTGGGGGAAGTTCTCCACATTCTAGAAGAAAGAGAAGTTACTGCTAGTTATAACCTGTCTGTCGAAGCATCAAACATATTCTCTATAAAATAAAAGTTAAAACTCCAAGCTGCTCCTTACTCACTGCTGTCTCAGACAGCTGTGAATAGTTACAACTGTGCCACATGGAGAAAGCCTACACCCCAGGGGTGGGAGGGGGGAAGAGAAAGAAAGTCAGAGGCTGAAGCAGGAAGTGATAAAACAGGAGAGACTTATAAGGACAAAATGGGAAGAAGGAAAAATGTAGATTTAATGGTAGTTACCTTAGAGACAGAGGTTTTCTTTCACTCTAAGAATCAGCAGAAAAAGGAACACTACCCATATTCTGGGAACTTTAAATATTATGTCTAAATTAGTAAGAATTTAGCATAAGATTTTTATGGAACAGAGTTTGAGGGCAGCTGAAAGCACACAGCTCATTATAGATAGTAATGAGCTAAAACATGTTAGAAATAATTTTTATGTGCTTGCATAAATTATCATTTCTAATCTCCCCCCCTTTCTATCTCATTTATTCTCACGGATTCACTTATCACTTTTATGAAGAAAATCCCCAGATCTATCTGCCTGAGTTCCAATCCTACATCTCTAAAGCCTATTTATCTTTCTCTACCTAAGTCTGACAGGATCAACTCAAGTTCAACAAGTCCAAAACTGCATTTACCTCTAATCCTGCCAGACACTATCAATCATCCAGGCTGATTTTTCCATCACCCTCAGTCCCATCTCCACATCCATTTAACTATAAAGACCTCTGTTCTTTCACTTCTGTGATACTGTTGCCGCACTTCTTCCCTGGACAAAATTAAGAGCCTTCTATCTGGTCTCCCAGTCTGAAGCCATTCCTATTTCCAATTCAATCTTCCCAGAACTATCAATATAATCTGCTCAATGTCTAACAAATTATTAAACTGATCCCACATCTCCCTGTTATCTATAGAAAATATTCAAACTTTTTCTCCCAAAACATTATGTATGTAAATCATTTTGCAGATCTTAAACTCATTGTTCCTATAAGAATGTCAACTGCTGTTGTATTATTATTGTTGCTGTTATTATTTCCATTAGCTTTCACAACCTGGCTCCAACCAACCTTTTTAAATCTTATCTCACACTACTTTACTAAATATACTTTACTTCCAAAAAAACTAGGCCATTAGGTAGTCCCCCATTTCATCCTTCAATCTTTCCCACTCCATGCATCCACATTTTTTTTTCCATGCTTGTAACTTACTTCTTTATCACAATCTGTGGAAATCTCCCTTTTTAATTTTTATTTCTTTTAAACCCTTAACTTCTGTGTATTGGCTCTTAGGTGGAAGAGTGGTAAGGGTGGGCAATGGGGGTCAAGTCACTTGCCCAGGGTCACAGTGTCTGAGGAAGTGTCTGAGGCCAGATTTGAACCTAGGACCTCCCATCTCTAGACCTGACTCAATCCACTGAGCTACCCAGCTGCCCCCTAAATCTCCCTTTTTTAAAAAAAAAACCCTTTACTTGTGTCTTAGAATCAATAGTATCTGTTCCTAGACAGGAGACTGATAATAGCTAGGCAAATGGGGGTTATACAGCTAGGAAGTGTGTGAGGCCAGATTTGAATTGGTTTGAATAGTAATAGAAAGATCCTTAGAGCACTCTCCTCTATTCAACAAAGACTTATTAAGCACCTAGGTAACTGGGTGCCCAGGAAAGAACACTGGGTCCAGACTGGGTCAGGGACACCTGAGTTCAAATGTGACCTCAGATACTTCCTAGCTATGTGACCCTGGGCATATCACTGCAAAACAGAGATAATAATAGCACTTACCTCCCAGGATGGTTATTAGTATTAAATGAGATCACTGTAAAGTGCCTAACGCATTGAATAGCACAGAATAAGTGCTTTATAAATGTTAGCTAACATTAGCTATCATCATCTATTATATATGCAAGGTACTCATAGTTCTAGGCAGAAAAAAGGAAGCAATCCTTACCCTTGAAAAGTTTACTTTCCAAAGAGAGGATATGTAAAGTAATTTCAGTGGGATTGCCTTGAAGGGACTTGGGGATTTCAAGAGATCAAGTGAAAGGAGAACATAGCAGGCACAAAGGAAATCTTCCAAGATGATGCGGAATGACTAATGGCAATTTTTGGGTCTGACCATTCAACCAATTTCGAATCTACCTAATTGGTCTATTTTCTAGTCATAGAATCTGGAAGGGACCTCAGAGGTAATCTTGTCCAAATTACACCAATTTGTATAAGGAATACCTGCTAAAGTATTCCCCCATTCCCATTCTAAGGGATTTATTAAAAGGAATGCTGTCTACATCTAGAGAAAGAACTGTTGGAATAGAAATGCAGGAGAAAGCATATGATTTATTACTTGTTTATCTGCATATAGAATTTGGGGTTTTGGTCCTATAAGATTACTCTCTTAGTTATACATGTATAACCCAATGGAATTGCTTGTCAACTCTGGAAGAAGTGAGGGAGACAACATGAATCCTATAACCTTGAAAAACGTGTACATTTGTCACTGGAATAAAAAAAAAGAAAAAACTGTTAAAAATAAAATAGAATATCCAATGTTACAACCAGTGGAAATGTGCGTCGGCCATGGGTGGGGGGAGAGCGGGGGGGGGGGGTGAAGGGGAAAGTAGGTAAACAGATTAAAAATGAATATTAATAAATGCTTAATAATAAATAAATAAATTTTTAAAAAAGAAAAAAAAATAGAATATCCACCCACCCAAAAGGGCTGTCCAACTCTTGCTTGACAAACTTGTAGTATGTGGAAAACAATGACCTTTTTAAGCAGTCCATTATACTTTTGGACAGCTCTATTAGCAAATTTTGCGAAATAAAGGGCTGAAATCTAAATTTACAACTTTGAACCATTCCTCCTGATTCTGCCTTTTGGAGTCAAGTAAAATAAACTCAATCCTCTTCTCCCAGGACAGTTCTTAAATTACATGGAGACAATAATCATGTCTTCTTAAGACTTCTATGCCCCAAGCTAAAAGGCTCTAGTCTAGTTTCTTAGATTATTCTTTGTAAAAATAATAATAATAATTATTATTATTACTTTTATTCATATAATTTAATGTTTGCAAAGTTTTTTTTAAATAATTTTTATTTTTTTAGAAAAGTTATCATGGTTACATGATTCATGTTCTTACTCCCCCCACCCCCCACACACCCATAGCTGATGTGCATTTCCCCTGGTTTTGACATGTATCATTGATCAAGACTTATTTCCAAATTATTGATAGTTGCATTGGTGTGCTAATTTCAGGTCTACATCCCCAATCATGTCCGCCTCAACCCATGTGTTGAAGCAGTTGCTTTTCTTCTGTGTTTCCTCTCCTGTAGTTCTTCCTCTGAATGTGGGTAGCGTTCTTTACCATAAGTCCCTCAGAATTGTTATGGATCATTGCATTGCTACAAGTACAGAAGTCCATTAAATTCTATTTTATCACAGTGTATTGGTTTCTGTAAACAATGTTCTTTTGGCTCTGCTCCTTTTACTCTGCATCAATTCCTGGAGGTCTTTCCAGTTCACATGGAATTCCTTCGGTTTATTATTCCTTTTAGCACAATAATATTCCATCACCAGCATATACCACAGTTTGTTCAGTCATTCCCCAATAGAAGGGCAGACCCTCATTTTCCAGTTTTTTGCCACCACAAAAAGCGTAGCTATAAATACTTTTGTACAAGTCTGTTTATCTATGATCTCTTTGGGGTACAGACCTAACAATGGTATGGCTGGATCAAAGGGCAGGCAATCTTTTATAGCCCTTTGAGCATAGTTCCAAATTGCCATCCAGAATGGTTGGATCAGTTCACAACTCCACCAGCAATGCATCAATGTCCCAATTTTGCCACATCTACTCCAACATTCATTACTCTCCCCTACTATCATTTTAGCCAATCTGCTAGGTGTGAGGTGATACCTCAGAGTTGTTTTGATTTGCATTTCTCTAATTATTAGAGATTTAGAGCACTTTCTCATGTGCTTATTGATACTTTTGATTTCTTTATCTTAAAATTGCCTATTCATGTCCCTTGCCCATTTATCAATTGAGGAATGGCTTGATTTTTTATACAATTAATTTAACTCCATGTATATTTGAGTAATTAGACCCCTGTCAGAGTTTTTTGTTATAAAGAGTTTTTCCCAATTTGTTGTTTCCCTTCTGATTTTGGTTGCATTGTTTTTGTATGTACAAAAGCTTTTTAATTTAGTATAATCGATCATCCCATTCACATTCAGAGTTATAATTATCAGTTGTGTATTCCCCAACATTTTGGTATCCCTTCTTAGTTCTACCCCTTCTTCTTAGGCTATTTCCTTTTAAACCAGTAACCCTTGTCCTCTCCCTTGATTTACTACCCTTTCTACCCCCTCCCTTGTTATTCCCCTATTTTTATTTTTAAGGCCTAATGAATTCCTTCTCCCTTCTCCTCCCCTCCCTTTTTTGACCTCTCTGCTCCCCTTGGTTTATCCCTTCTGACTTTCTCAGTAGGGTTAGATAGAGTTTTATATCCCAATGGATAATATAGCTACTCTTCCCTCTCAGGGTTAATTCCACTGAGAGTAAGGTTTAAATATTACCTCTTAATGTTCTCTTCCTCTCCTTAAAATAGTATTCATCTCCTCCCCTTCCCATGCCCTCTTTGTGTGTAAGAGAATATCCTATTTTTCTTATTCATTCAAGTTTCTCTTGGTGTCCTCTACTATTCACCCCCCCTCTTTCCCACCCACCTCATCATCTTAGACCATTTAGTACTCCAACCTCTCCCTGTGAATAATTCTTCTAATTACTATAATAGTGGATACTATAATAGTGAATAGAGTTCACTACAGAGAATTACACATAACATTTCTCCATATAGGAATACAAATAATTAGATCTTATTGAAGCTCTTAAAGAGGCAAATTTAAAAATAAGAGTTTTCTTTCTTTCCCCTCTGTTTCTTATTTACCTTTTCATGTTTCTCTTGGTTTTTGTGGTTGGATTTTGAACTTTCCATTTAGTCCTGGTCTTTTCTGTGCAAATACCTGGAATTCTTCTATCTTGTTGAATGCCCATACTTTCCCCTGGAAGTATATAGTCAGATTTGATGGGTAGGTGATTCTTGGTTGTAGACCCAGTTCTCTTGCCTTTCTGAATATCATATTCTAAGCCTTGAGGTCTTGTAGTGTGGAGGCTGCCAGATCCTGTGTGATCCTGATTGGGGCTCCTTGATATCTGAATTGTCTCTTTCTGGCTTCTTGTAAAATTTTTTCTTTTACTTGAAGTTCTTGAATTTGGCTATTATATTCCTGGGGGTTGTCTTTTCAGAGTTTAGTGTAGAGGGTGATCTATGAATCCTTTCAATGTCTACATTACCCTCTTTTTGTAGAACTTCAGGGAAGTTTTGCTGAATAATTTCCTTTAGTATAGAGTCCAAATTTCTATTAATTTCTGCTTTTTTCAGGAAGACCAATGATTCTCAAATTATCTCTTCTAGACCTGTTTTCTTGATCTGTCAATTTCTCAGTGAGATAGTTCTATTTTATCAGTCTTTTGACTTTGCTTTATTTGTTCTTGTTGTCTTGAGAGATCATTGGCTTCTACTTGCCCAATTCTTGTCTTTAGAGACTGGTTTTCTGCTATATTCTTTTGATTTTCCTTTTTGATTTGGTCTATCCTGTTTTCTAAGCTGTTTGATTTTGGTCTCCAATTTGCTCATCAATTCTTTTGATTTGGGGACATCTTTTTCTAATTGCCCAATACTAGCCTTTAGAGACTGGTTTTTGGCTATGATCTTTTGGCTTTCCTTTTGAATCTGGTCTGTTTGGTTTTTCAAGGCTTCCAGCTGGTCATTTCTGGTCTTCAATTTGCTTATCAATTCATTTGATTTGTGAGCCTCACTTTCTAATTACGAAATTCTGCCTTTTAAACTGTTATTTTCTTGACAGTTCTCTACCATCTTTCTTATAATCTCAGATTTGAACTCTTCAATAGCTTGTGACCAGTTTTCATTTTTTGGGGAAGGTTTGGATATGGTTACTTGTTTGTTCTCCTCTGCTGTTTGCTCTGTTGTCTGGATTTTTTTCTGTGTAAAAGCTGTCAAGTGTTAAAGATTTCTTCTTGATCTTTTTCTTCTGGGGTTCTTGTCTCTGGCTTGCCATTGTTAGCCCAGCGCCCTCTCAGCTTTATGCTCATGTTCAGGGTCTGTCTGTGCTCTTTGGGCTCCTGAGGTCTCAGGTCTAGTTGTTCTCAGGGTCAAGCCTCCTGGTGGTCCTCTTGCTTGTTCCTCTGCCTGAAACTCCTTTAATAGTCTCAGGGCGCTGCTTCCACAGTCATGCACCCCTCTGCACTTGGTCCCCACTCATGGTCCGCACCTGGGCTCAGAATCTGAATCTGCAGCTGCAACTGCGCCTGTGCTCAGGGTCTGTGTTCAAAGTCCGCGAGCTCTTTAGCCTCTTGGGGTCTTAAGTCTTGCTCCTCTCAGTAAGAGGTCCTGGTGACCCCAGGTAGCTTTTAAGGACTTAATGGATGCCCCAAACTTGCTCTAACTCTTGTGCACTGGTTTTGGTCCTGTAGGTGGTGGTGGTGGGGGAGGGGTTGCTCAGCTTGCATTTTATGAGAGCTGTTTCACCCCCTTATAGCATGGAAATGCCCCAATCCCATGTACCTTCAATGCTGCGCCCTGTTGTGGGGTCCCTTCATTCATCTGGATTTGTTTTTATGTCCCCTTGAGGAGTCCTATATGTTTTGGTTAGGAGAGGTTAGGCAGCTGCTTTTTACTCTGCCGCCATCTTAACCTGGAACTTTGCAAAGTTTTTTTTGCAAATATCTCATTTTATCCTTACAGCAACCCTGGGAGGTAGGTGCTATCATTTATCCTCATTTTACAGATGAGAAAACAGGTAAACAAAGATTAAGTGATTTGTCCACAGGTTGTATGTATGGCTGAATTTGAATTCAGGCCTTCCTTACTTGAAGTTCTATACTATATATATATTGTCACCTAGCTACCTATAAAATCATCTATAGGCTCTTCATCAATCTGGTCCTCTTCCCCTAGATGTTAAGTCACATACCTCTATCTTGTCTAGAAAAAAAGTGTGGGAGATAAACCATTTCCCTAAATTCAGATATATCATGTCTATACAGTATTTCCTTGATAATCTACTAGAGGAGTAATTTTAGGAAGAAAACCAGAAAAAGGAATGCATTTTGTTAGGCACTTCCTGTTCCTGATGAAGCTATTCTGAGTAAGGACTACTTCCCTTTCTTAATTCTCACAAACCATCCTTTTAAGAGTATGTTCTAAAATTTTGTCAGGAACCTAAGCCAAGCTTGCCAGCCCATGGTTTGAAGAAACTGTTTGTCTGTTTGTCTGTCTGTTTGTCTGTCTCCTCAAATCAGGACATGTCTACCTCTTGATTTTCTTAGCAAAATTCAAGGATACATTATTAAAGGAATAGTTCATGAGCATTTAGGGAGAAAAAAAATTGATAAGAGACAGCAAGGTGCAAAAAGATTGGGTACCTAGTGCAATTATCAATAAAATGGAAATAGGTCTTGATCAATGATACATGTAAAACCTAGTGGAATTGCACGTCAGCTATGGGGGAGGGGGTTGGAGAGGAGGGAAAGAACATGAATCATGTAACCATGGGGGGAAATCTGAAATTAATTAATTAAATAAAAGATTTCAATTCAAAAATAAAATAAAGATTGGGTAGACATTTGCTTGTACATAAGTATTTCTTTTTCTCTTTCTTTTTTTTTTTTTAAACCCTTACCTTCTGTCTTGCAGTCAAAGGCAGAAGAGTCATAAGGGCTAGGCAATGGGGGTCAAGTGACTTGCCCAGGGTCACACAGCTAGGAAGTGTCTGAGGTCACATTTGAACCTAGGACCTCCTGTCTCTAGGCCTGGTTCTCAATCCACTGAGCCACCCAGCTGCCCCCTAAATAAGTATTTCAATGTTGTCTCCTCCATCAAATTATGAGCTTATATAAAAGCAGGAACTGTCTTTTATTGTTCTTGTTTCCCCAACACTTAGCATAGGTGTTTGGAATATAGTAGGTGCCACATAAATGTCTACTTACTGATGTCATGGCATACTAACCTCATTTCTGTTTTGATACTATTCTAAATCAGGGTTACTTCTGTACATGTCATATTCTTCTCCTTAAACTCCTCAGATGCAGAGACTATAAATTCTCTACTTCTGTATCTCTGGCATAATGCTTCAAAGTTGCTTAATGTAAATTTGTTTAGCACAATTCTAATATCTTTTACAAATATACTTGGGAAGAATACAGTAAAATTAATATGACCTGAGAGAGTAATTCTCTTTTTCATCTTAAACCTTCCTGAATATGAACCTCACCCTAAGCTGAACCTTCATTCATCATAGAATACAGTACTGCAGATTTCTCTCAGTTAAACCATTATTTACAGACTTCATATCCGAAAGAGTGGTGGGTTTGGAGCCCGATATCCTAGGTATAAACCCTGGTGCTACTCCCCAATACCTCTGTGACCATCAACAAGCCAGGGAGCCTCTCTGTGCATGTTTCCTTGTGTATAAGCTCTAAGTTGGTTTTGATGACCTCCAATTTCCCTTCCAGCTCTATATCTCTAATCCTATGAATCTCAGAAATTAGAGAGACCTCTGTGTGACCATCTAGTCCAACTCATATGTAAAAAGAATCGCTACCAATACAGGCTACCCAAATAAGTGGTCATCTAGCCTCTGCTTAAAGTGAAAACTACCATCTTGAGGTTTGCACTTTGGGACAATTCTAATTGCTAGGAAGTTTTTCCTAATGTGAAGTTTAAATTGTCCTATTTTTAATTTTCACCCCAAAATTCCATTTCTTCAGTCCTTGTATGACACTGAAATGCCCTCAAGGCCCTTCATCCTGTATGGATGTTCTCCAGCTTGTCAAAGTCATTCTTAAACCATGATACCCAGAACTGAACATCCACCAACTTACTCCCTTTCCCATTCCTCTAAATGGAGGATAAGCTTGCATTAGTTTTTTTGATTCCCCCATCACACTGCTGACCCATAATGAATTTGCAGTTCACTTAAACCCCCAGAATCTTTCCAGAAAAACTGCTTTTACCATGGCTGCTCTGCTGCATCCTTGGGAAACTGGCTTTTTGTGTCCAAGTAAAAGGCTTTACATTTATCCTTACTAAGCTTCATCTTCTTAGATTCCCAATCTCACTTTCATACAGGTCAAAAAATATTCAGCTGAATGAACACATCCTATGCTGAAGAATCCAAGGGAAAAAAAAATAGAGCATTCTCAAACAGATCCCCTGTATTGGAGACTGAAATCCATTCATGCATGCCCTTCCTGTCCCTTATTGTCCATGTCCTATTCAAAAGTACCACAGTGACTCTACACATTGTGCTGTGGGCTTTCCTCGCTTTCTTCCTGCATCCTGAGTGTACCAATGAAGCATTCTGGTTGTCTAGCTGTTATCCCTCATTCTCATCATGTGACCAGCTCATCTCTCCTATCATACTTTACTTGAGAGCAATAAACTTTTTAGAGATGCCTGTAGATTCCTGCATTTTATGAATCTTCAACCAGCTAACTGGATTAGGGGTCAATACATTTGGTTTTACTGATCCAACCATTCTGGAGAACCATTTGGAACTATATCCGAAGGGCTATAAAACTGTGCATATCTTTTGACCCAGAAATACCACTACTAGGTCTATATCCCAAAGAGATAAAAGAAAAAGGAAAAGGACCTACTTGTACAAAAATATTTATAGCAGCTCTTTTTTGGGGTAGCAAAGAATTGGAAATTGAGAGGATGCCCATCAATTGAGGAATGTCTGAGCAAGTTGTGATATATGGTTGTGAATACTATTTGCTATAACATATAAGGGGTAAGATGCTTTCAGAAAACCCTGGAAAGACATACATGAACTGACACAAAGTAAAGTAAGCAGAACCAGGCGAAAACTGTACATGGTAACAGCAATATTGTACAACGATCAACTGTGAATGACTTAACTATTCTCATCAATCCAAGGCAATTAAGGAGGACTTAGGATGAAAAATGATATCCACTTTCAGAGAAAGAACTGGGATGGGAGTCTGAATACAAATCAAAACACTTTTTTGGCTTTCTTTACTTTTCTTGTCTTTGGGGGGTATTTTGGTCTGTGTTTTCTTTCACATCATGGCTAATATTGAAATATTTTTTGTATGACATGGATTGCCTTCTCAGAGAAGGAGAAAGGAAAAAAGGAGAGAGAGTTTGGTACTGAAAATTAAAAAAAAATGTTGGGGCAGCTGTGTGGTTCAGTAATTTGAGAGCCAGGTCTAGAGATAGGAGGTTCTGGCTGGCCTCAGACACTTCCTAGCTGTGTAACCTGAGCAAGCCACTTAACTTCCATTGCCTAGTTGTTCTGCGTTGGAACCAATATCTTTGGAATGAGTATTGATTCTAATGGAAGATATTTTTTAAAAAACAAATGAAGAATGTAAAATTATTTTTACATGTAATTTGAAAAAAATATTTTTAAGGAAAGAAAAAAAACAGAAATTTTGTTTCAAAGCAGCATTTCCCTAAAGTGTTCTAGAAAATAATAAAACAACCTTGAGAGATAGATTCTGCTACTATCTCCATTCTACAGTTGAGGAAATCAAATCAAACAGAGGTTAAGTGACTTGTCTAAGGTCACAAAGCCAGTGTCTAAGGGTGGATTTGAACTCTGGTCTTCCTGACTCAGGATTAGTGCTCTATCCACTATGCCACCTACAACATTAAGGGAGATTCTGTTTCATAGAGGATATTCTTATTCAGGTACAAGTTGTACTAAATGACCTCTGAGCATTTCAAGAGAAAACTTCAGTGTCCCTCTTTCTCCCTCTATTAAAAATAAATTAAATATATTGAATATATTTCAACAACTTATTACAAGGCAACAATTTGGCATAAAATAGATTTTATTTCCTATATTTTACTGATTTCCTTGACTAGTATTCCATAGATAATTCATATCCAAAATCCTTCTCCATTCTACCTACTACAAGTATTATTTATGGGTATTCCTGATATATTTCAAACCTCAATTTTTATTACAAAAAAAGTTTAGGAAATGATGATTTAAGTAATTACCTCACAGAATAAGGAGCTGCAAAAATGCTGACAGGTCAAAAGCATAGAAGGGAACATTTACATTATGCAGTTGTAAGACCCCCAGGGTCATGAACTTTCTTGTCTGACCCATCCCATTAGCATGGCTAGAACATTCCAAAGAGAGGTCACGGGTTAAGAGCCCTAGGAACATGATCTGAAACTAAGAGTTACGGGTCTGGATCAGAGAGACTTTGATTGGTTCCTGAGATGTGATAGACCAGCTCAGAGAGACAGGAAGCGACATGGAGAAAAAGGCTATAAAAGATGAGACTGTAGAGGAGATTGAGGCCTTTGGCATGAGTTTTCTGGAATTGATTCTTCTACTCCAATCCATGTTGATGGCTCGGGTGGAAGACACTCTCATGGGCTGGTAAGATTCTTGCTTTGAAGAGACTACTGTGGAAATCAGAACCTTGTTGGGGAGTGAGCTGAAATTCTATGGACCAGACTTTTAGGGTGAAAGGCTAGGAAATAATTTTCTACTTCCTTTCTTATTTCTTTCTTATAGTATATATTAAATTAAGGAAAAGATGACAAGAACAAAAACCCTTGAGTTTCAATTGGTTCACAACCAGTAAATCATCTTGCTGGCCTCAGGAGCAACACTTGACTTCTCTAATCAACAGCTAAAAAAATATAAACATTTGGCATGACTGCTTAGCTGAGATGACAAGGAACTGAAGAACCCCAAGGTGACTGGCTGTAGTTCAATGAAACAGGCTCTTTTCATGGCATTATGTGCAACATGATAATTTTTTTAAATACTTACATTTCTCTTCCTATCTGCACTTGCTTCTTCAGCTGCTTTTTGGTACCTACGGAAGAAAAAAGATTAGCAGAAGATCAATAATTGTTTCAGAGGTCATGACCTGGAAGAGACTTCAAAAGTTATCTAATCCAACCTCTCATTCAACAAACAAGTTACCTGAGTTTCTGGAAGGGTAACAGGTTCAGGAAGCATCAGAGATGGGACCTGAACCCACCAAGTCCCCAAGTTCTGCCACCTAGCTCTGCCTACTCCATTCTTCTGGTCTCTAAGAAAGCTAGCTGGACTTATTTCAAATATACTGCCAGTTACTGTGATGACCTCATCTCAGGGGGAGAGTTATGAGGTATCTGATATCAAATTAGATCAGCTCTAAGGCTGATGCAATCTGGTCCAGACTGAGTTAAGTACATAAAGCCTGAATCTGGCTCAAGCATAGTTTAAAAGCTAACAAGGAACTAGAATTTCAGGGTGTTTGGGGTCCACTTTGGGAAAAATAAAGAAGGTAAGTGTGAACCTCCAAGAATTTGCATAGAGTAGAATGAAATTGGCATACTAGGGGTATTCTATCCAGGTTTGATAGGGCATTAATACCTAAGGGCCACACTCCCAGTTTTATAAAAATCTACCAATCCTATGGTACTTAGCTCCTACTCACCACAGAACATAATCAGTGTTGAACAAATTTTAAGTGTCTAGGCTGAATAAAGTTCAAAGACAATTCCTGTGAATTATTCAACAGGTAGGCTGCAGCTTGTGCCCCCAGGAATCAAACCAACAGCTAGGATGAGCTGCTTAGAGTCCTTAGGGCTAAGCCCTACTCAGCCACCATCAGTGTTAGAACTCCTCTCATCCACTACTATTGTCTGAATTCATTCCTCAAGGGTTAGGAAATTCTCACTCTTTCTTACTCTCAAAATCTCTGGCATATTAAATCCCTGTCAAACTAAGAGCAAACACTTCTCTCTAATACCTACTCTTTCATCTCCATCCACTTCCACCTTGTCCTTACCCATATCCCTCTCCAAATCTGCCCACCTCTTCTACTTGTGCCCTCTAGAATTAGCGTTTTTAATGAACAAACTTACTTTCATTTTAGACATCTTTCTCTTCTTTCTTCCTTCTCTTGGCATTCACTGCCTTCTACAATTACCCCCACCAATGATATCACATTCCTGGCCATTCTTTCTGATATGAGTTGCATTGCCTCTCATATCCCATCCCTCAAATAATCTGTCCTGGAGGAAGAAAAGGAATACTATTTCCAGACTCTTTCTACTGTCACTACTCCACTATCTTTCTTTCTGGGAGATTTATAATAAGCAAATTTTTCACCTGATTCAGACTCAGTGGCTATTATCTACTGGCCCCAAGTATATCCTTCCTTCTTTCTCAGTAAATTGGTTCAGTTTCCCGCTCTCTCCTAACTTCTGGCTCTCTCATATGACAGGACTTTAGCCTTATATTAATGCTCCCTCCTCACATACCCTAATCTATTATTTTATCAATCTGCTCAACTTCCATGACTTATTCCATCACTCTGCTTTAGCAACACATAAAGCTGACCACCCATCCATGGTCAGACATTACAGATAAATGTTCCACTCCTATTATCAAGAATTCTGAGATTCCTTTATCCTTTCATAATATTTCTTAAAAACAAACAAACAAACAAACAAAAACAACCCAACATTTATTAAGTACCTACTTAATAAAGCCAGGTACTGAACTAAGCATTTAAAAATTATTTTTAAATTTCTTATTTATTTATTTTCAACATTACTTTCTTTTTAAATTTTGAGTCCAAATTCTCTTTCTTCTTCCCACCCCTTCACACACCCATTGAGAAGACAAGTAGAGGGGAGGGAGAGAGCATGAATCATGTAACCATGGAAAAATATTCAAAAACAATTTTAAGAGAAAGCATATATGTGAAATAATGCAAAACATATTTCCATATTTGCCATATTTTTAAGAAGCAAGAAAAATAAAGTGAGAAAATTATAGTTCAATTTGTATGAAGAGTTCATTAGTTCTCACTCTGGAGGTGAATAGCAATTTTTCATCATTGGTTCTTTAGAACTGTCTTGGATCATTGTATTGATCAGAATAGCTAAGTCTTTCTCAGTCGATCGTCATCACAACATTGATGTGATTGTGTACATGTACACGATCTCCCTGTTCATCTCACTTCACTTTGCATCAGTTCATAGAGGTCTAGCCATGTTTTTCTGACACCTTGTCCCTCGTCATTTCCGATAGCACAACAGTATCCATCACAATCGTATGTCACTACTTTGAACTAAGCACTCATTTGATGTAGGTGCTATTACTTATTCCCATTTTACAGCTGAGGAAACTAGGTGTCATCTAGTTGTTTTTTTATAATCTCTTATCTCATCTCTCTCTGTCTCACTACTCCTAAATCTACTGCTTATCCTCACCAAAATTTCCAATCTCTCCTCCCCTCAAAAATTTCACAGAGGGGGCAGCTGGCTCAGTGGATTGTGAGCTAGTCCTAAAGATGGGAGGTCCTAGGTTCAAATCTAGCCTCAGACACTTCTCAGCTATGTGACCCTGGGCAAGTCACTTAACCCCCACTGCCTAGCCCTTACCATTCTTCTGCCTTGGAGCCAATACATAATATTGACTCCAAGACAGAAGGTAGGATTTAAAAAAAAAAATTTCACAGACCATCCCCTTTGCCTTGGCTACTCTCTTCTCTCTTCTCAGTCTTGATCTCTTAATGAATCAGTTCAATTCTATCTCTTCAAAAATCCCTTCAAAAATCCATTGCTCATGCCTTGCTAAACCTCACCATTGGATTAAACCCAACATCTGTCTTTTCTGCAGGGAACAGAGATAGGATGCAATCGGAAGTTTTGTGACTAGGGAAAGGAAATGCAGAACTAATGTGGAATGAGAAGAAGGCCTACATTTGGGGTGATTTGCTGACTTGTTGCTGCAGCTTCAACCTGAGGCTGACTGAATACCAAGGCAAAGAGTGGTCATGGAGATCAGGCTTTGTACTTGCAAGAAGCAGGAACAGAAATGAGCAGCAGTTTCATGTCTCCAACTCTGGAGTGGAGTCTCAGACAACCCTCAGCCTATACTGAAGCTGACAACTGAGTAACAAAAACAGGGAGCTCAAGCCAAGGAGGAACCTGTATTTTGTTGCTCTGAGTTAATAGAGCCTTCTAACTAGCTGAAGTTCTGGCTATAGAGAAGTCTAAAGTTCTGTCACCTAGACTGAAAATGGGGAGTCAGAAGTTTGCAAACTCAGTCCAGGAGACCAATGATCAGACTCTCCTTTAGATCGGAACATTCTGGGCACAATGAAAGTTTTCTCACCTGGTTGCACTACCTTGGGACTTCTCTGCCTGACTCTCCACCAAGCCCTAGGAAGTGGCTACTGGGATAACCTCATTGTCTTGTAGCTCTCATTAGCCCTGGTACTTCAACTTATCAATAACCTCTGCCTCTCTGATTATCATGAACTCCAAACCTCCATTGACAGAGAAATTTCAGCTTAAACATGTTCACCTCTCTTATCTGGTTGCACTCTGACTTGACTTCTCCAATATGCCCTAGCACCTCCCCATACAATTAGATTGTAAGCTCATTGAGGTTTTAGACAGCCACTGCAGAGAGTTGGGTCTTGGAATGTGTGTGTATCTGCAACATGTATAAACTATATTAAATTGCTTGCCTTCTCAATGGAGGTGGAGGGTGATTAGAAAGAACTTGGGAGTCAATTTTTTTAAAGGAATAGGAAAAATTGTTTTACATGTAATTGGGAAAAAAATAAAATGTTAAAAAATTCTTTAAAAACCTCAGAATAAAATGTTGATTTCTAAAATTTTTATATAAATAATGAGTCTAGTTTTCTTTTCTTTATTTTGACTTCCCTGGTATAGATATCAAGATCATATAACACAAATATAAAAATTTTTAGGATCCCTTCTTACATTATATTTTTTAGTTTATGTAGTATTAGAATTGTTTTTAATTTAATTAATTCTAAAAGATGAACTAAATATTTCTGCTTTTCTGTATTTGTGAAGATTTTATGCCTTAAAATAGTTAATTTTTGAGAGACTACAATACACAGATGAGAAATACTCCTTACTATCCCACTTAATATCTTTTAAAAATATTTTATTTTCCTGATTACATGTAATAATCATTTTCAACATACATATTCCAAAGTTATAAGATCCAAACTCTCTCCCTTCCTCTCTTCTATGAGATGGTAAACAATTTAATCTTTGACCATTTCTCAAATGGCCCCACTTAGTACTACTTTAAGTGTTTGAAATATTTTTCTTATAAATCCTGGATTTAGGGGGAGTTTATTTATGATTTTTTCAATGTCTTGCTAAGATGAAATTAGGTCCTCTATTTTGTTAACCTTGTTCTGTTAACCTTGGTGTTTTATATTTTTATAAATATAGTAGGACCTCATTTCATGCAAACTCAACACTTGCAAATTCAGGTATATGCAACGGGCAATCAAAAAATTAAAGGCAGATAAATATATAAAATAAAAAATTTTTATGACACGTTAAATCCTCACCATTTCCCCAGCTAGGGTAAAGTCTCTATCTCCCAGTATTTTACTCAGTCACACTCATTCTCACTTTGAGAAGTGTCAGTGTGAGTCATTATACTGTTTTGCCCAAATCAGAACAAAGCACTCTGTTTCATTAACACTATTTAGTTATAAATAACAGTCCCAAAGTATAACAATAGTGATGCTGATAACTCTGATAAGCATAAGAAAATAATAAGTGCCTAAGTATGTTTGTATAAGAAATTCTTATTAAACAATGGGATTCACTATTGTTTTATTGGAAATCTTGGGGTCTCTGAACTACATTTCCCATAAGTCCACTGAATTCCTGTTGCAGCGCAATGACGTAGACAGGAGGATTGAGGGGCTGCAAGTGTTGAGTTTGCATGACTTGTACTTCCTCTCTTTGCTTCCAATCCACCATGGGGAGAGCAGGAACAACTAGGTTAGCATGGTACATGGTTTCATTTTCTAATGGCTACTAATCTTTAAAACCCATAATGTTTTTAAAGTTATCCTTTTTACATTAATTTTATTTCTTACATTAATACACACAAATTTTCAATTTCAGTGAACAATCTTAAAATGTATTGGCCCCATAAAACAAAGTCTTACTGTCGTCAGCCATTTCTTTTAAATTGTCGGTTTCACAGGCATATAGTTGTGTGAAATAATTCCTAATAATTCTTTTATTTCTTCTTTCCTGGTTGTGACTACTTCCAATTCTTCCTGTTAATGTCTCTTGAATTATCCCTTCCTTTCATTTCTATAGGTACTATCCTCATTACCTCACCTGTTATTTACAACTACCTCCTATACAACCCTCCAATTTCTGTCTGCTCTAATCCATCCCACACATGACTATGAGTATAATCTTCCTCAGTCTCTACCATTTTACTTTCCTAATCAAAAGTCTAGAGCAACTTCATATTGCCTTGGATAAAAAAAATGTAGACTTGGCCTATATTTATGCCTTTTATCATCAAGGTTCCTCCTTCATATAATCTCTCCAGTCTGATTTCTCAATATTCCTTAATAATGACTTTCCACTCCAGCCAATCTTCTTTGTCTTGAGTATACCATCTGCTAATCCCAATCTCTCTGTACCTTTACTTGTATCACTTCCTCTACTACTTGTAATAAAGTTTTATACTTGTTGATATTTTGCTTTATAATTGTGCTCAGGTCCTTCCATATGTTAGTTTTAACTTTTGTAACTAAGTGGTTAACTCCTTGCCATATCTTCCAATCCCATTATATGCTTCTTGGAGATAGAAATAAAGAGCCACTCAACAAATGGTTGTTAGCTAATTCCTAGGTTAGCATCTCTAATCTTAACATGTTACACAATATGCTTCTAGGACCCTTACTCTCAAACAAGCAGTAATATTTTTTCTAAAAAGATGATACTTCTGGAGGATTATCAGTACTTACTTAGAGAATATTTCTACAATAGCAGATGACTTGTTCTTATTGACAAGAGAAATTTCTTTTGCAGTGATCCTCAACGACCATTGTCGTCTGCTAAATGGATCTGGTTCCATTTTGTCTCAATATGCTGAAATTCCTCTGGAATAAAGAAGATTGGATGATCAAATACAGAAATGAAACTATAATAATACCACCAAGCACTGACTTGAAGGAAGCAGGATAATATATTAAAAAGAACACTAGATAAGGAGTTAGGAAGCTTAATATATATGTATAGATCTCTGGGACCCCTAAAGCACTATCTAAATGTGAGCTAGTAGTAGTATTAATAGACACAAGGCAGCTGGGTGGCTAAGTGGAAAGAGAGCCAGGCCTGGACTCTGGAGGACCTGGATTCAAATCTGACCTCAGATACTTCTTAGCTGTGTGACCCTGGGCAAGTCATTTAACCTCTTTTATTAACCCTTTGGTTCTTTTGTCTTGAGTTGTTTCTAAGATGGAAAGTGAGAGTTAACAAAAGAAAAAGTATTAGTAAGTAGTCACTTTGACTCTGCTACTGTCTTTACCTCTTTCTAGTTTGTATTTTCCTTTATAAAACAAAGAGACTGAATCAAATGCTCACTTCATGCTCACTTCTGGCTCAAAAATTCAGTGCTTCTATGATTCTATGTCTGGTCCCTCCTGCAGACTCAGAATGTGCTATTTCTCCTTATATTCAATGTGAGAAGAGTATTTCCATAATGAGCATCTCAAAAAAGTTGTCATCAAGATAGGGAGAGTGGCATGAAAGATGCTGAGCCTACTTTTAGGTTCCATTTTTATCTGTCTCCTCCCAATTAAAGCCTCCAGGGTTTTTTTAAATTTTGTTATGTAAGTTCTATATGTGTTAGCATCAACCATGGTTATAGGGTCATAGGGATTTTTGTTTTCCCTTCAAGTATTTTAAAAAGTGAAGAAAACAATTTATCTAACATTTAGTTGAGAAAAGTACTATACTAGTTATCAGGTTCCAATATTTTCTAGAAATGCTTCTCCCATTCCCCCATGAATTAAATATGCTCATGATAACTGAAAGCAAATATATAAGAACACGGTCCCTTACAGCAATAGGTACATTACTAATTACTTTAATTTTTTAAAAATCAGTTTGATTTTTGTATTGATAATCATCAAAATCTTCCAAATAAACAGGAGTTCCAACTTTTATTATAAGGAAGTAATATTAGAAAAGAATCACTGGTTCCCTTGTTTGCAAAGATAAAGATGTAAATTTAAGTAGTTTATAATATTCTTGACAATAAGTAGAACAGAATTCTATATGGCAGGATAGAATTCTATTATGTTGTCACTTCAAACATGGATAATTCCTTTTTAAAACTTAAGTACTTTAAGGGACAGCTGGGTGGTTCAGTGGATCAAGAGCTAGGCCTAAAGACAGGAGGTCCTGGGTTCAAATGTGACCTCAGACACTTCCTAGCTGTGTGTACCTGGACAAGTCACTTAACCTCCATTGCCAAGCCCTTACCACTCTTCTGTCTTGGAACTAATTAATATTGATTGAATAATATTAATATTGAACAAAAACAAAACAAAACATAAATACTTTAGATGTTATATTAGTAAAGATTGAGACCATTTGATACTATCATGCTGTTTTATGTATTCATAGATCTAAATATAATTAGCTCACAATTTTAGAGCTGGGAGGATCTTTATTCTTGCCCAACCTCTCATTTTATGGATGAGGAAGCAGAGGCCAAAATGCAGAATTCCTGCATTGACTCCATTGGCAGTGGATTAGTGTGTGCCTGTTTTCCCAAAAGTCCTCTAATGGCTTTCATTTTCCTTTTTTAGCCATCTTGGATTGACTTCTCTATTTTTTTTAAAACAAATACCAAATAGTTTTGATTATTTCTCCTTTGTTGTATATAATTTGAGAGCTAGTACTGCAAGGCCTCTTTTCTTCCCATTTTCTCCCACATGACTTTTTCTCCCACATGACTTCTTTTGAGAGTCTTGACCTTTTGTTCCCATTGCATCCTGATTTTGAGCTACCCCCATCCTCCATTTTGTAGAAGAATTCATCCCATTCATGTTTATGACTATTGATTGTGTGCTTCCCTCCATCATACCTTCCTATACTCTTTGCATATCCTTCATTCCATTTACAAGGAAGGTGGTAAAAAAAGAAGAAGAAGAAGAAATGTGTACAAAGCTAGATTTCAGGAACTAAAACTAAAGATATGAGCAAACAAAAGATGATAATGACCACCTGAAGGAATTATTATTGACCCAGAGACACTCCAAAGTTCAACCCAAAAGAAGAATAACTTTGCAGTTTGAAGTAGAGTCTAAGAGGGAAAAAAATGGGTTGGCCTGTACTGGTTGAGGTATTTGAGGCCAGCCCCTCCTTTGCCACTGTCTTTGTGCTTATGGCTGTATTTTGGTGTAGTTCTGTACTGGGTGAAGGCATTTGCTGTAGTTATTCTTTTAATTTCTTAATTATTATTTGGTCTGGTGCAATTTTTAGTGTTCTGCTGGAGAAGATATAAGAGATATAAGGTGCCTGCCTCCACTGAAGCAGTTATCTTAACTGAAATCAGCCCCTAAGAATGACCTTAATTCTTTTTTCTTTACTTAAAAAAAATTTTTTCTCAATTACATGTAAAAAATTCTGTAACTTTTTTGTTTTTTTTATTTATTAAAATTTTTTTTAATTTTAATAAAAAAATTTAAATTAAAAATTTTTTTTAATTTTAAAATTTTAAAATTTAATTTAAAATTGTCTCCCTCTCCTCTCCCCTCGAGAAGGCAAACAATTTTATATAGATTATATAAGTGCAGTCATGTAAAATAGTTCCAATATAAGCCATGTTGCAAAAGAAAAAAACAAAAAACAAAATAAAAAGAAAATAATGCTTCAACTTGCATTCAGGCTCCTTCGGTTCATTCACCAGAGGTGGATAGCATTTTTTATCACAAGTCCTTCATTCAGAACTCTCTTGGATCACTGTAGTGGGAAGACTAGTTAAGTCAAAGAATGACCTTAATTCTTAACTAGGATGCCATTTGAAAGTCTTGAAATATTTTGAATAATCTTTTTGCAAATAATAGCTGCACCAAAAATTATTTATCAGTATGTTTCCTAAATATGCTTTAACTAGATTTGGACTAAATCAAAATAAGAACTGCCTTAAATAACATTCTGACAATTTGTTTTTGTTTTTTAAACTCAAGCTTTCATATTGTATAATTATGTTTCCAAAACTCTTGTGAATTCTTCCATTGAGGTCAATTCTGGGTCAAAGAATTTCTTTGAAGAGTAGTCTACTGTCCTAGTGATTACAAAAGGGGACATAAGAGGCACTCTGATAGCACTTTTTTTAAAGTCAAACTATTTATTATTATTACTTATGAATCAAGAAGGTTTCAGTATGAAGAAGGAAATCTATTAATTGCCAAGCAAGTACAATGGAACAAATGCTGGATTTGGAGTTGGGAGACCTGAGTTCAAATCCCATCCTCTCCACTTTAAATCACTAAATCTTTCTTTGCCTTGGAGCCATGTTGGATTATGTGATCTCTGAATAAGGTCCCTTTTCATTTATGATCCTATTCTATGATCCAATAACCTTATTATGTATGCTATCCTTATATTTTATGTTGTATATATACATATATTTCTATATATATACACAAAACATATCATTTTGTTATTAAAGACAAAATGAATGCTATTGTACTTATTTATCAATGCATAGAAGGTTTATTGCTATTTAATGCAATGGTTAACACTGAAAGATCTGGTTGAGAAATGGCACATTTGGTTTGTCTGTTTGAAATGGAAATCAGTATTAAAATGTTAGCTTACATTTACATAGCAATTAATGATACTAAAAGTATTTTATATGCATTATCTCATTTGATCCTAACAAAGGAAAGTTTGAGGTTTGTAATACAAATATAATAATTATCCCTTAAATTTTACTGTTTAGGAAGGTGAAGCTCAGAGGCATTAAATGACTGACTTGTCCAAATTGTTGGTTAATATGTGGTATCCAAATCAAGACCTCTGCACTTCTGCTTGCCAGTTAAATGCATTTTCCAAAAAAGAATGTGTAAGCTAGTCTTCCTACAAAGATTATAACATGAATTTTGCATTACTGTTTCTAGTACTGGGGGCAATGGATTTGTATCAATATTAACAGCTCCCACTTAGTAGCATTTGACACTTTACACTGTGCTTTCTTCATGAACCTCTGAAATGGGTAGCATAACTCTTATTATCCCCACATTATAAATAAGGAAACTGAGGCTTAGATTCCAACCTAAGACTCTGAAAGGGAATTTAGCTCAATTCAGTCCAATAAGCCAAATGTATAGGAAATTCCTAAAACTAAAATTCTGATAAGGGAAATACAAATTATTTCAACCAGGAAGGGGCAAAAATTGCACCATGTTTAAAGAAACTGGATTATCTAAATAAGGAGGTAATTGAGGACCCTCAGGTTTTAAAAGGATACATAAAAGAGATGGAATTGGGTAACTAGAAAGAAATAGAAGACTGGTGAGATTCCTTAGCATTAATGGCAAATAGTCTAAAATACAGTATGAGTGGAAACTTGCCATACATGCTGGAATTTTTAAAAACAGATTATTTTAAGGGTAGGGCAAGATAATGAAAGTCTACTAAGAGCAATCAGTTATGTTAATAAAATCTTTTAAGGATGTATTCCCTAATGGTACACCTTTATATTTGAGGTAAGCAGTACAATTATTACAATTTTACAGATGAAAAAACTGAGGCACTGAGAATTTAAACTGGGCTTTCCCATAGTAACTAAGCTGAATCCAGGTGACGTTAGGGCAGAAATAATGAACTTGTTTTCTAGAAGATCAAGTTAACAAGAAAACTGAAAGCAAGATAAACGAGACAATAAAAGAACTGACCTAGTTGCCCTCTTTGAGATAATACCTGAAATATCATAGAGTACTGAATGAACTTCTACTGCTAAGTCTGTATAATAAATTGTAGTAGGTCCCTTGAAAGTAGAAATAGAAAAGTGTTCCACTTTCTAAAAAAGTTAAGGTTAGTAAGCAGATTTGTCTAATAATTCATACTAGAATTTTATCAGGAAGTAGAACCATTTAGAAAGAAAGTGACCATTAAAAGTCAGAATGGATTAAAGATAACATGTTAAATTATTTTGCTTCCTTTTTTAAAAGGATTTCTGGAAGAGATCAAGGGAATGCAGTGGATATACTGAATCTAAATTTCAACAATCACAATAATAGCTTCCAATTTTATAGTACTTTAGGGCTTTCTTATACAGATTATCACAAATAAAGTTCACCAAAACTGTGGGATACATAATGCATGTATTAATATTTATTGATTCATTGATTTCATTAGCATATGAAACTCCCAGTGTAGGTACTTCCTCTATGAATGCAAATTGGCATTTGTTCTACAAATAGTCTCCTGGAGCACAAAGAAATTAAGTATCAAGTAGCCAATAGGCTCAGAAGTAGAACTTGAACCTAGGCCTTCCCAACTATACAACCAATTCTATATCCATTAAGAACAAATTAAGTTCTCATGTAACTTTAGGTCATATTCTATAATGTCCAACCCAACTTATATCTCTTTATAAGACAGCCAAAAAGTAGTCATCTAACTTTTGCATAATAGCCCACAGTAAAAGAAAACCCATTACCTCCTCAGGCAGACCATTCCACTATGGACACACTGAATTGTTAAGTTTTTTCCTGTACCAAACTTATATTTAAGTAATTTCTAACTACTGCTTCTAGTCATAACTTTAGGTTCACACCAGACAAGCCTATTCCTTCTTTCATGACACAGTTTTTCAAAGATAGCTATCCTGTCAAAGTCTTTGCTTCTTTAAGCTAAATATACCAAATTCCTTCAACAACCACCATTTGACATGAGATCAATCAATATGCGTTTTTAAGTGCTTATGATGCTCTAGACCAGTGATGGGCAAACTATTCCCCTCGGGCCAGATCCAGGGGGAGTTTGCCCATCACTGCTCTAGACCGAATCACCTGGGTCTAGAGAATCTTCCTTCCTCCATTTTTTCAACTTCTAAAATGCTGTGCCTAGAATGTGGAGTGGTATTATGATTATCATAAATATAGACTTGGAACATCAAAAGGTAAATAATTAAAATATTAAATACTTCTGGTTGGGGGGGATCTTTACATTTATAGTACAGAGAATTTTAAAGATTTATTGATTATTTTCTTTACATCCTTCCTACAAGGTAGGGGACCTAAAAGAAAGTTGGGGGGGTGGTATAGGGAGAGGTGACTGATGATGCATTATGACTTTTTCACCTCTATCAGGAGATGGGTAGCATATGTCATTATCAGTCCTCTAGAATCATCGTTAGTAATTATATATAAGCCTTTTCAAAGTTGTTTTGTCTTTTCCATATTATGGTAATTATATAAATTTTTCTCCTTGTTTTGTTCACTTCATTATGTGTCAGTTCATAAGTCTTCCCAGGTTTCTCTGACATTATCTATCCCTTCAATATTTCTTAGTACATAATGGTATTCCATTAGATTTATATACCATAAATATACCATAACTAGTCTTCAACTAGTCTCTCAACTGATGGGGACTCCCTCAGATTCTAATTCTTTGCTACCTCAAAAACAGCTACAGTTTTATACATCCTTGAAGTTTGCTTTGTTTAGGACTAGTTACCTCCCTTAATCTACCTCCTTTCTCCTTTTTCTCTTTCCTTGGGAATTACCCAATTTGAGTGAAATGTATTTCTGTATCCAATTCTGAATGTATTTTCTTCTCTCCTTTGACCAGTTCTGATAAAACTGAGACTCAAACACTGGCCATTGTCCCCACCCCCCCTTCCTCCCAGTTAGTACAGATCTGAACACCTTGATTATGAGATCATTTCCTCCAATCTTTCTTTCCTTTTCTTCTAATCCCCAGATTCTCCTTTCCTCCTCCCTTTCTAGTCTGCTTTCAAGATCAAGGGATAACAGAACCGAAAAGAGGCCTTTTATTTAATTAAGAGTCCTTTTCTAATCCAAGATGATAGGGCTCAAGAGACACCTATATCATCATATTAGATTGTAGGCAATTTATCCTTATTAAATCCATCACTGCTTGTTCAAATTCAACTTTTCTATTTCTCTTGACGCCTGTATTTGTATGTCAAAGTTTCTATGTACCTCTGCTCTTTTTTATCAGGAATGCTTAGAAGTTCTCAATTTTATAAAAAATCCATTTTCCCTGACTATACTCCAGTTTTGCTGAGTTTGGGCTGAAAATTTTTCTTTTTTGATTTGCCTTCTAGAATATTATACTCCTAAGTTCTATACTCCTTCACTGTGGTGAAGGGGGAATAAGGGAATGGAACAAGCATTTATACAAGACTGATTCTATGCTAGGCATGTACTAAGGGTTTTTACAAATATTATCTCATTTGATCTTCACATTTGGACCTCACAACCCTGAAATTATTATTATTGTCTCTATTGTGCAAGTGAGGAAATTGAAGTTAACAGAAATTAAGTGATTTGCCTAACCAATAAGTATCTGAGGCTGAATTTGAACTCGTCTTCCTGACTCCATGCTCAGCACTGTGCAAACAATTTAGAATTATTGAAAGAAAGTAATTAAAGTAATTAAAATGTCTGAAATCCTAAGATTCCATTGCTGGGAATATGTCCCAAGGAGGTTTATGACAAAACAAAGACTCAATAGATACCAAAACATTTAAAGCAACACTTCTTTTTCAGCAGCAAAAAACTCAAGCAGATGCCCCATTGACTGGGGAATGGTAAAACTACTTGTGTACATAAATATATTAAAATTCTTACTGTATAGTGAGAAATGATAAATAAGATGAATAGAGAGAAATATGAGAAGACAAATGAAGTGATGTAAATGAAGTAATTAAGCAGAACAGGGAAAATGACTACACCAATGTAGAAAGAAAGAATAACAACAACACAACTGAAACATAATGAGATTATAATGATCAAGCTTGAAGTCGAAGAGGAGCCATGAGAAGGCAAGGGATGGACCTTGACAGATAGCCAAGAGCCTTAGGAGCAGCACTGTCCCTCATCAAATCATCAGACTGGCTTCTAGTACAGTCATCCACAATCATCATTAAGGAAAGAATCTATGATGAGGAAGGGGATTCACCTCCCTCCATGACAACCAGAAATAGCTATTGACCAGCTGCCACCAATAATGAAAAATAGAAACCAGAGCCCTGAGAATGGCAGTCCTGCTTCTAACCTGGCTTTCACAGCCACCATCTGAGGTGGCAACTCCCATGAAGAAGGCATAAGCTTCTTATGCTAACTGTTACACAGAGGGCAGGCCTCACTGTAGCTGCAAGACTCCCTAAGAGAAAATGGGAAGCAGCATGTGCCAGGGCAAGTGAGAGCTCCACTATCACCCTGACCAACATCTCCCCCCAGATCCTGATGGAGACCTCAGTCCATCATCCCAAATCCAAGAGCCTTAGGAAGAGCAATGCTTCTAGCAGTTCATGGACATAGAAGTGGATCATTTGTGAGTGATGGTAAGATCCATGGTATGACCATCTCTGTGAAACTGAGGAAGGGTAGAGGAACATATGAAATGACTAGGTTGAGAAATCAAGAGATTAGAGTCGCAGGATTATTCATATGCAAGCCCCCTAATATAAGGGGCAGGAGTTAGGGAGGAAAGAGAGAATGAGCCAGGAACTGAATTATTTGAGGAAAGATGAAGGTCAGCAGATAACTCAAAGGAAGACAAGTTACTTAGTGATAAAGCTAGGAGAACCTAGTAGTGGCAATGGGGAGCAAAGGAGTATTCCAACTCCCCACCTTATCAATGAGTTTTGGGGTGTGTGAAAATGTAACCAGTGCTGGAAGGGGTGGCCAGGGAAGCTTTCATCAGGAAGGAGTCAGATTTCTGTTAGTACAAGAAGATGAGGGAAGAAGAAAGGAAAAGATTTAAGATGAAAACAAGTTTATTGCTTATGGTGCAAGCATTCCAAAGGGCACAAATATGATAGGATCCACGTTTTCCTAACTCAGCTTCTCTGACTTCCCTGATACAACTTTATTAAGTCCTGCCCTCCCCCTCCCTACCAGAAAACTTGATTGGTCCCAGGTTCCCTAATGAAGCGTCCAGGTCTGAGGAACAAAAGGTCCCAGTCAGGCAGAATTGGGATCTCTCAGACTTGGTGTTAACTAACAGTACATGAATCATCATATTCCAAGGATCCGACATTCAGATGTTTCCCTGAAGGGGAGAGAAGGTCATGTCTACAAAAGCTGAAGATATGTGCCATGGTATTCTTGCTATGCTAGGACAAAGGAAACCTCCTCTTTTGTTAAATGTTCAGTGACTTTAAGAGAGCTTCATTTCATTCCACCGTTAGGACTGAAGAGTACTGACCTCAGAGTTCTGCCTACAACAACAATTTTAACAGCTCTTTATTTTGTTTTTTAAAACCTTCACCTTTTGCCTTAGAATCAACACTATTAGTTCCAAAGCAGAAGAGCAGTAAGGGCTAGGCAATGGGGGTTAAGTGACTTACCCAGGGACACACAGCTAGGAAATATTTGGGGCCACATTAGAACCCAGGATCTACTGTCTGGATCACTATCCACTGAGCCACCTAGCTGCTCCTCTAACAATTATTTATAATAAGAATTGACTCTCTTGGAGGTAATATAAAAACAAAAAGAGGTCAATAAAATTCTGTTTTTGTTAAATGGCCCATATCAGTTTATCTAAGCTATGAATAGCTATACCTATGAAACAATAGTGGGACTGGGACAATGAGCTGGAAAATTTAGTCTGTTTGATTGACATTGACTGTTTGACACACAGATTTATCTAGTGCTTCCCAAATCACAGCTGCATAGTGAGTCATAAAGCCACATTCATTTTATTATTGTTCCTATTTTGATTTGCTTCAAGCCATTGCATGAAAATATCTAAAATGTATCAAGAAGCATCCAAAAAGGAACTGTGTTTCAATCTTTAAAAAAAAAGGCATTTTATCTACTAGCAGAGAATATCAAGAAGTGGAATTGCCTGCAATATAGAGAACTAGCCTTATTTCAGGGAGACCTGGGTTCAAACTTCTGCTACAAGATCCTAGGCAGGTCACTTGGCATCTCCAGGCAATTGTCTAAGACTGTAAATAGCAGAGTGATCACTGATCTGTATTGGCAGAGAAAATTTTTCCTAGGGAACTAACTATCTGTGTTGCTAAAATCACAGGTCAGAAAAAAAAATCACAGATTGGGGGAAAAACAAAAAACTACTCTAGTATAAAGGGGCAATTATGAATGAAAAGGCTTCACAGATTACAATTACATGGAAGTCAAGAAATGGGTTCTGAATCAGATCCTGCCATGAATTAGTTTAACTTAGCACAACTTTCCTACAAGTACTTAACATAATGTGAATACCAGCTGAGTAAACCCTTATACATGGGCACTGGATAAACCCTTTATTGGATGTACTGGAAATTCTAAAGTGAAGAATGAGACAGGTGAGGAGCAATGGGCTTTACAATTTTTTTTGTTTTTTAGTTATTTGGGGAGAAAAAGAAGGCTCAAAGGACAGGACCTTTGCAGAACATGGTGGAGTTGTGATAATTAACATGAGAAAAAGCACTGCTTCTCAATTATTATTTTGCTTCTAGTTTTGTCAAGGAGGCCAACTTTGCAATGAAAACAAGAGAACAAATCACCAACAGAATTGATATCCAAGATAAGAGAGCACCTAACGGTTCTTGATAAATTCAAGTCACCTGGCCCAGAGAAACTACATCCTCCAGTCTTAAAGAAACTTACAGATGTGACTGCTGAGTTACTTACAATGATATCTGAAGGACTGTGTCCCAATTTTCCAAAGAAGAGAACAGCACCTGCAAACTGTACACCAATTAGCCTGACTCTGATCCAGGGAAAATTCCTGAATGGATCATTTATAAAAATCTACAGAGAGGTAATGATTACAAAAAATTTAACATAATGAAATGATGAAAGGGATAGATTCGGAAAAACCTGGAAGGACTTATAAATTAATACAAAACGAAAGGAGCAGAATCAGAATGATTTACAGCAGAAATTGTAGAAGTTAACTGTGAAAGACTATGATCAACATAATAACCAAACCAAGACTCCAGAATGAATCCGGATTCATGGCAGAGATGCAATGGACTAGAGGCAGATTAAGAAATACATTTTCAGATAAGGTCAATGTTTGCATTTGTTTATAATTATTATATTTATTTTTAAAAGGTAAGAGCTTTTTTAGTGGAAGGAGTTGGGGATAGTGGTCCTGAGAAAAAAAGAGCATTAAAGAATCATTAGTAAATATTAAATAAATAATAGAACAAAAGAAAGCTCAGAAAAAGACATAGGGCTCTCCCCCAACCTTTTTTCAAAGTGTGAAGAGGTAAAAGTGGATCATCTACATACTGAACTAAAGTAGCATCCTTAAAAATGATAGGAGCTAAGTCCCAATTCAGAGAATAAAGCTGGCTTCTCTACATATTCCAGAGGTAGGCAAGGTTATGTCCACTGTGAACTTTTCTAAGTAAAAGCAAATATTTTCCTGGAATTTATATGGCTTGGAATGGAAAAGAAAGCAGAACAGTGATCTATCGCTGTAAAATATGTAGCTTCACTAGAGATTGAGATGATAACTGCAGTTTTTGGCACCACTGGATGCCAAGGTATTACATGTTAATTGCACACAAATCCTTCACAAAATGATAAATAGGCTTCCTATTTGGGTTTGGCTTAGGCTTTTTTACTGGGAGAATTGGTAAATTATATTGGGATTTGCATGAAATTATTATTCCTTGCATAATTAATGTATCAATTATTGGGGATATTCCTTCAATACCTTGAATAAAGGATACTGAGGAATAGAAGGTGGGGGAGCCACCTTTTGTCCTAACAGTAACAGAAACAGCTAATTTAAGCCAGCCTACACCAGAAGAGAAAGAAGCCCAGTGGGATTCAGGGATGTATGCTGGACTTTCAAAGGGATAGGTTTACTCTCTCCTTACTGTCAGGAAGAACTAGGAATAAAGACAGAATCTTTAGCAATTGTAGAGACAAAGAGCCATCTGGAGAACATAAGAGATCTCTCCCTAAGAGTGTCCAACAGGATTCAGGCCCCATGGACACAAGATGAGGAGAAAGCTTACAAACATTTTGAGGCTTCCCTGACACCACAACCATATTTGAAGTCCCAAAGGAGAGACATTCAGAATCAGGTTTGCTCACTAATATAGATCTGGAAGCCCCAGTGTCCAGTAGACAATCATAATAAATGTCCTCAACCTTAAGGGTAACATGAAATTCTTTACTAGGAGGAAAGGAACAGACTGGAATAAGTGAGAGTAAAGCATCTGGTTTGGAAAAGAAAAGTTACTACACTCAGAACCCAAAGCCCCTTCTTCTCCCTCACACCATCATAAATCATGATTTTTCTGGCATCTCCTACAATGACTATAGTCCCTTGAGGAGAACTATGGTCATCTGAAAAGCACTAGCTCTATTGGAGGTTCTATTATTATTCCAGTTTCTATTTCTAAACTCCTGATTCTTTCTCTTACAATTTATTGCTACATGACCTGACTTTCAGCAGAAAAAAACAACAACAATGTATTGACCCCTCTAGGTGTGGGGGCATTATCAGTTGCCTAAGTCAGTCCTTATGACTTCTCAAAAGGGAACAAGCTACAAGTTCATCAACTATAGATGTTAAACTAGGAGCCAAGATAGCTAGCTTTCTTTTCCTATTTTGTTTAATTTTTTTCCAATTTCTCCTTTTCCAATTTTTCCTTTCCCTCTGTCTCACACCTTCCAAAACATAAACAGCTATACATTTCAACTGTTCTATATTCAAAATAGACCTGGACAAGGCTTGTGAAAATAGTCTCTCATTCTGGGGGAGGAGTGAGACACGAAGTGATGATGTATGATACAAGAGCATCAATGGATTTAATAGGATCTGAACCTGCGTATCTCTTAGCTGCTGTGCATACTCAATCATAAAACTGGTTGGAAAAATTCATTATCCTCTTAAGTAACAGTCAAATTTATGCCAATTTTCTGGGCCAGTAGAGTAGTCCCTCATTCCTTTTAGCAGAGGTTCCCTAGCATCATGTAACCTCATATAGTCCTCAGGATTACTGAGGTCCTATTGCAGGTTTTTTCAAGGCCATTGTTTCTCATCCTCATTTTGAGAATCAAAAACTGCCTAAGTTTTCTCTCTTAAGAGAGTAAGGTAGGCATCAAATCCATTATATCACCCCAACTCAGATTAAAATTTCTAATGATAGCTTCAAATCAAGCTACCACTGTGGCAGTATCTTCTTATTTGGAGGTATCCATTATGCCATGTGCAAAAATCAACAGGGCTGAAAGATAAGTGTTGTTTGTTTTTTTTTTAACTCTTACTTTCCAACTTGGAAGCAATACTGTGTTTTGGTTTTCCAAGGCAGAAGAGCAGTAAGGGCTAGGTAATTGGAATTAAGTGACTTGCTCAGGGTCACACAGCTAGGAAGTGTCTGAGGCCATATTTGAACCCAGGACCTCCTGTCTCTAGTCCTGGCTCTCCATCCACTGAGCCACCCAGCTGCCCCCTAAGTATTATTTTAACTTACCAAGTTGCTATGGCAACTTGTCAAGGAAACATGCTACTGAGTCTACAGTCAGTATGGATATGGAGGAGTATAAGGAATGGATAGGGATAGGCAGAGGACCAGAGGGGTGGGCAAACCTAGAAGGGGAGGGGCCAGCCTAGAGTGGGGGAAGAGGAATGGAAATGGGAAGGGCTTGGGCATAGAATGAGAGGTTCCTGGTCAGTGAAAGGAAATAGAGAAGGGCCAGAGTGTCAGCAAAAAGATTGTATGGAAGATTGACCATGTAATAGGGCATAAAAACATTGCAAACAAATGCAAAAGAGCAGAAATAATAAATGTAACTTTCTCAGATCATAATGCAATAAAAATAATAATTAGTAAGGGCACCTGGACAGGCAAATCAAAAACTAATTGGAAATTAAATAATATGATTCTCCAAAACCAATTAGTCAAAGAAGAAATCATAGAAACAATCAACAATTTCATTGAAGAGAATGACAATGAGGAGACATCCTACCAAACTCTGTGGGATGCAGCCAAGGCAGTACTCAGGGGGAAATTTATATCCTTGAGTGCATATATTAACAAATTAGGGAGGGCAGAGATTAGTGAATTGGGCATGAAACACAAAAAACTAGAAAGCGAGCAAATTAAAAACCCCCAGATGAAAACTAAATTAGAAATACTAAAAACCAAGGGAGAAATTAATAAAATTGAAAGTAAAAGAACTATTGAATTAATAAATAAGACTAGAAGCTGGTATTTTGAAAAAAACAGATAAAATAGACAAAGTACTGGTCAATCTAATAAAAAAAAGGAAAGAAGAAAACCAAATTGACATTATCAAAGATGAAAAGGGAGACTTCACCTCTAATGAGGAGGAAATTAAGGCAATCATTAAAAACTATTTTGCCCAATTATATCGCAATAAATATAACAATTTGGAGATATGGATGAATATTTAGAAAAATATAAATTGCCTAGATTAACAGCAGAAGAAATAGAATACCTAAATAATCCCATATCAGAAAAAGAAATTGAACAAGCCATCAAAGAACTCCCTAAGAAAAAA
>NC_058134.1:292297769-292311492 GCF_016433145.1 Gracilinanus agilis | reverse complement strand
GTAGAAAGAGAAACACCATTTAAAATCACCCTAGACAATATAAAATACTTAGGAATCTATCTACCAAAACAAACACAGCAATTATACAAAAACAACTACAAAACACTTTCCAAACAAATAAAACAGGATCTCAACAATTGGAAAGCCATTGATTGCTCATGGGTAGGACGAGCTAACATAATAAAAATGACCATTCTACCCAAATTAATTTACCTATTTAGCGCCATACCTATCAAACTACCAAAAAACTTCTTTACTGAATTAGGAAAAACTATAACAAAGTTCATTTGGAATAGCAAAAGATCAAGAATATCAAGGGAAATAATGAAAAAAAATGTGAAGGAAGGGGGCCTAGCAGTACCAGATATTAAACTATACTATAAAGCAGCAGTCATCAAAACAATATGGTACTGGCTTAAGAGACAGAAGGGAGGATCAGTGGAACGGACTTGGGGTAAATGACATCAGCAAGACAGTGTATGATAAACCCAAAGAGCCCAACTTTTGGGAAATGAATCCACTATTTGACAAAAACTGCTGGGAAAATTGGAAAACAATATGGGAGAGATTAGATTTAGATCAACTTCTCATACCCTACACCAAGATAAATTCAGAATGGGTGAATGACTTGAATATAAAGAGGGAAACTATAAATAAGTTAAGTGAACACAGAATAGTATACTTGTCAGATCTCAGGGAAAGCAAAGATTTTAAAACCAAGAAAGAGTTAGAGAAAATTACAAAATGTAAATTAAATGGTTTTGATTATATTAAATTAAAAAGCTTTTGTACAAACAAAAACAATGTAGTCAAAATCAGGAGGGAAACAACAAATTGGGAAAAAATCTTTATAATAAAAAACTCTGACAGGGATCTAATTACTCAAATATACAAGGAGTTAAATCAATTGTATAAAAAATCAAGCCATTCCCCAATTGATAAATGGGCAAGAGACATGAATAGGCAATTCTCAGGTAAAGAAATCAAAAGTATCAATAAGCACATGAGAAAGTGTTCTAAATCTCTAATAATTAGAGAAATGCAAATCAAAACAACTCTGAGGTATCACCTCACACCTAGCAGATTGGCTAAAATGAGAGAAGGGGAGAACAATGAATGTTGGAGGGGATATGGCAAAATTGGGACTTTAATGCATTGCTGGTGGAGTTGTGAACTGATCCAACCATTCTGGCTGGCAATTTGGAACTATGCTCAAAGGGCTATAAAAGAATGCCTGCCCTTTGATCCAGACATACCATTGTTGGGTTTGTACCCCAAAGAGATCATAGATAAACAGACAAAAATATTTATAGCTGCACTTTTTGTGGTGGCAAAGAACTGGAAAAGGAGAGTATGTCCTTCAACTGGGGAATGGCTGAACAAATTGTGGTATATGCTAGTGATGGAATACTATTGTGCTAAAAGGAATAATAAACTGGAGGAGTTCCAGGTGAACTGGAAAAACCTCCAGGAAGTGATGCAGAGTGAAAGGAGCAGAGCCAGAACACTGTACACAGAGACTGATATACTGTGGTAAAATCGAATGTAATGGACTTCTGTACCAGCAGCAATGCAATGACACAGGACAGCTCTGAGGGATTTATGGTAAAGAAAGCTACCCACATCCAGAGGAAGAACTGCAGGAGAGGAAACATAAAAGAAAAACAAATGCTTGAACACATGGGTTGAGGTGGGCATGATTGGGGATGTAGACTCGAAACTACCACACCAATGCAACTATCAACAATTTGGAAATAGGTCTTGATCAATAACAAATGTTAAAACCAGTGGAAATGTGCATAGGCCATGGGTGGGGGGTGGGGGAGTGAAGGGGAAAGTAGGAGCATGAATCATGTAACCATGTTAAAAACGAATATTAATAAATGTTTTTTTAAAAAAAAGATTGTATGGGGGAGGGATGGACAAAGGAAGCTTTGGGGAGGGGTCCTCCAGAAAGAGGAAAAATCAGGCCACCCCCACCAGTGCCTCCTCAGACCCTACTTTCACCCCTACTCCCATTTATGCTCTTTGTGATGTCCCTTTTCTAAGCCTTTTTAATTGGAGCACTCTGATTTCAGTATGGACAAAAGGTAAGGTCTTCTGGACCCGAGGAGCCACTAGACTTTTAGAATGGCCCCACAGAGGGGATGTCCAGATTAACATTAAATTTCCACACACTGATGAAATTAGATGATTCTATGATCCTTGATTTCCATGTATATAAACAAGAGGCAATCTGAATACTAAGCTGGCACTATGTGAAATATGGCTTAGTCATTCTTTCTCTCCTGACATCCTATGATGTTATGAAGATACCTAATAAGACAGTTGTGAGGTAACCTACACGCTATATAAACATGAACTGTTAATGCTGCAAGCCCAGGTTCTAGACATCTAGAGAAATGAGTCATTTCAGAATCAGTTAGGGGTCTAGAACCTCTCAAGGATGGGTCTTGGGCATCATATGTCAAAACGATCTCCTGGTTTCAACCAGAGAAACCTTGGAGCAAGAATTAGCTTAGAACTATCTTCTCTTTTCAAAGGTGCAAGAATTAGCAAGGATTTAGAATTAGGCCGGACAATCCAGAGCTCTTGCATCCCAGGCCCATCTCAGTCCAAAGGCAAGTTCCTGGAGAGATGAAATATATACGTAACCTAGTCTAACACAACAAATTTATCAGATGTTCAATTTTTTGGTCCCAAATGTTAACATGAGTGGATCAAAAAGTCTAAATTGATCTCAAATTGTAGCGAAAAATCTAAAAGTGCAACTCAATATCTTTGTAAAATCTTCAAGTTGAAAATGAAAGAACTACACTCTTTAGTCTACATTCCCTTATTACTTTGAATATCTTATCTGCTTAAAAAATTAGTTTTTTCTTTACTGTATTAATCACCACTCACTTCGTTTGCATAGTAAAACACTTACAAAGTATCATATTTAAGATTGCCATCTAAGACACCGAGGTTCTAGAAATTAAAACAAAATTTTCTAGTCCATTTTATTCCTACAAAATGTCACCAGGGCTAATCCAAGTTTTTTGGAAATTAACTTTAACTCCATCTCATTTGAAAAGATGATTTAAGTGTTTTCCCTGAGAGTTTAATTCATTGTAAGGGCAAGGACAATTCCACACAGGAGTTTTTAGGCATTAATGAATAAAATGTCTTTTGATACAGAAAAATGTCAAAATAAATATAACAATTTTGGGGTAAAGATAACGGACTAAAGCGGGGATAATATAGGTCTCCAAAAAAAAAAAAAAGAAAGAAAAAGAATTTACAAATTATTAGAGTAGTCAAGTTTGCAAGGCCAGTTCTTTTCTTAACCTTTGCAACATGCCCTGCAATGCAATGTGTCAGATAACAATGCTCTGGGCACGGTAAGTACTCAATAAATATTTGTTGAAGGAATGCTGAGGCACTAAGCTAGAATTCACTTGTCATTTATTTTTCAAGTTCTCCAGTCACAGTTAAAGAAATGAGTATCTGTTGAATAAAAACAGGGTAAATGCTTGAATCCTTCCTCTTGAAATTTCGAAAGTACAAAAAATAGATCAACAAGTTCCTTCTCTAATGATATTGCCACCTTTCTATAACAGGTCTTTTTTTCTGATTAATAATTAAGTTCTCTCCAAGTTTAAGGCTTCTTAGTTTCACTCCAGACCATTTCCAAGAAAAGACTGGCTTGCCTGCTGTCTGAAATTTTAGATCATTTGTTGGTTTCAGAGCTTGCACACTGTAAAGAGCCAGTTAAGATAAACTTAATCATTCCCTTTAAACAAAAGAATAAAAACACCCACCTGTCAAACTGTCCTCTCTATAAAAATACCAGTAAGTAAATATACAATAATTGCTCCAACTGACGACAAATAACAGGCAAGGCATGAGACCAACAGCACAAAATTCTGCACTATCTTAAAAAAAATTGTCAGCCCAGTGGTCATGTAGCAATATTTAAAAAAAAAAAAGATTTATAGTTATGAAAAAACTAACTTGATTTCCCTATCTTTAAAATGAAAGGCTTGTGAAGAGGTCTCTAAGGACCCTTTCCAGTTCTACAATTATATTATAGTAAAACATTATTATTTCATTTCCTAAAAATGACAGACAAAAAATGTACTATGAAAAAAAATTTTAAACATATTCAGTTCTAAATAGTTTTCAGAGAAGAGTCTGAAGAAAATAGAATTGAAAAATAGGGTATATGGACCTAGTTCCAGTAACATTTAAATTAAATAGAATACTTAAAGGAATGGAGTAATTGTAATTACATTTTCTGATTAATGAGAAAATCCTTTTTCTAGTTGTTGAAAAACTAGTTAATCTAGTAACCCAAGATCTAGTTACTGGAGTTCTTTCAAAAAAAAAAAAACCAACAAAACAAAAAAAAACCAAAATCCCTGTTATATTCATCTGACTAAAGGGTCTATATAAAATGGGGAATGTGGAAAAGGGTATAGATGCAATTCAAATTGAGAACATGAGATGCCAGTCCTAGAGCACAGTATTCCTAACACAATTTAGCACAAATATATTCAGCTGGTATTGTTCACTGTTTCACATGTGTTCATTCTGGTACTTGAATAAGATGGATCTGTATCCTGCACAGCATTGAGTACAGAAGCTGTACTGTAACTGTAACTGGTCTTCCTGATTCTAGTCTCTCATACTTATCAATCTCTTCTTCCCCATACAAAATCTGTAACTTAAACCTCCCTCTGTCAAAAAGCTTTAAATGCCCAGGATAGCCAGAATAAATGTATAAATTTAGATTTAACATTCAAAGTTATCCACAATCTGGTATCCACTTCCTAGAAAAGTGTATCTTGTAAAATTCTCCTTTGAACTCGGTATTCTAGCCAGACCAGACAACTTGCTGATCTCCACTCTCTTCCTGCTGTCTCCTGTCTTCATTTCTTTTTGCTCACTCATCCTCTGACTCCAGCAGGCCCTCTACTATCTATATCTCTTAAAATCCCTCCATCTCTCTAGAAAGCTTTCCATGATCCCTTCAAGGGGAAGAGAAAAGTTCTCTCCTCCTCAAATATGATTTCCTTTAAATTTGTCATATTCACTTTTCTGTACCTCTAAGCTTCACTCTCCTACAACCATATCTAATCTCAGTTGCCAAGTTTTGTTTCATTCTCATATATTCCTCTTTCCATTAAAATCACTCCACCACTCTAGTCCAGACCCTTAAATCATCACACAGAAATCCCACTTTATTTCATGTCTTTATGCGCCCCCGTACCCCACCCCAGGAACTCACATGTACAGAGAGGAAAACGTTTAAGCTGTCAATGCTCAATAAATAATTGTTGATTACTTTAGGAGAAAACACATAGTGCACAAATTAGGAAGATAACTTCTTCAAGAAAAAGAAATCTTTTCAGGAGAATATATAGCAAAACACCTCAATGAAAATGTCTAATGAAAACTTTTTTGAGGGGAGAAGAAAAGGACAATTAGTATCTTTGGATAAAAACCTCCCTTCTCTCATTCAAATAAGACTTAGGAGTCCACTTCCCAGGACTAGGTCCACAAAACTAAGTAGAAACTAAGAACTCAGTTAAGCTATTTATATCAAATGAGACAATCTTTCTAAAGGCCTTAGCAGTGCTAGGCACAGGGATTGATCCTTTTGTCTCCTTCCCACATTCTTGTAGCATCAATCAAAAAGCACTTGCTTACCAGAGACACTGTATTAATTAGTTTTGAAAATCTTTCAGTGTTGTTTTCTTGTATTTTATTGTGTTCACTGTAAAAATTGTTCACTTGGTTCTACCCACTTCTCCAAGTGAATTCATAAAAATCTACCCAAGCTTTTCTGATTTTTTCAGACTCATTTTTCTATAGTTCAACAATATTCTATTATTTTTATATACCATAAATTTTAATCAGCCATTCCTCATTATGCAGTACTGTTTACTCAAGAGACAGATAGACCTGCATATATGCGAACACATACATCCACACACATACATGCACCCTCACCAGAAACATATGCAGTCAATAATCATTCTCTCATAAATGGCCAAAAGATATGAACAAACAGCCCTCCAAAAAAACCCAATTGCAAACCATTATCAAAAAATGTGCCCCCCCCCACTAATAAGAAGAGAAATGCACATACAAGGTTTCACCTTATATCCAGCAAATTAGCTATGATGACAAAAGATGGGAACAGTCAATGTTGGAAGAGTTATGCGAAGATAGGCAAACTAATACTTTGCTGGTAGAACTATGAATTAGTACAACCAATCTGGAAAGGAATTTGGCATTATGTGTGAATGTAGAGTGGCTTAAATGTTCATAACCTCTGACTCAGAGATTCCACTGTGGCTTGGCATATATACTCCCACAAGATCACTGACAAAAACAAAGGTTCCATATGCACCCAAATGTAATATAAACTGTTTTTGTGATGGCAAAGGACTGAAAAAAAAAAGTGAATTCCCATCAACTGGGGAATGGCTAAACAAACTATGGAATATTACTTTGCTGCAGGAATCATCAAATATTATGAATGGAGAAGCAAAGCAAAATTTACATGGACTAACTCAAAGTGAAGTAAACAGAATCAAGAAAACAATATATACAATGACGATATGTAAATGGAATGAGAAACCACAAAACAATCTAAAGTGAATGTTGCAAAATGACAAGGAACAAGCTTAGCCCCAAAGAAGATAAGACAAGTCCCATCCATTCCCTTGCAAAGGTGAGGAAAATAGAGGGAAGACTGCAGGCAAAGTCAGAATTTTTTTTTCAATTTTCTTCCCTTTTTTAAAAGAAATTCTTTGAAATGTCTCCCTGAAGAGGAGAGGAAGAGAGAGAGGGAAAATCTAAGTGATGCAGAAAAGATAGCAACAATAGGTACGACTATAGGTATGTCTGGGACCTTTCCCCCTATATTTTATTCCCTAGGTTCCATTTTTTTTTAAGTCACATCCAAGTCTTTCTGATCCCATTTGGAGTTTTCTTGACAGAGATACTGGAGTGGTTTGCCATGTCCTTTTCTAACTCATTTTACTGATAAGGAAACTGAGGCAAACAGGGTTAAGTGACTTGCCCAGGGTCACGCAGCTAGTAAGAGTCTAAGGCCAAATGAACTCAGGAAGATTAGTCTTCCTAACTGCAGGCTGAGCACTTCACACTGTACCTTCTTGAAGTATGTGTCTAGAACTGCTGACTCAAATGGGGTAGTTTCCTGAATTTTAAGAAAATCTAACTCATTTTCCAGAACAATTGGCCCAATTTACATGTTCACCAACAATGCCAGTCTTCTTAAGGAGCTTGTCTTCACAAGCCCCATCAATATACCAGCTTTGCCATTTTCAATTTTTGCCCCAAAATTGGAAAACGAGGGGATTGTCCCTAAGTTGGGGAATGGCAGAACAAATCGTGGGATATGATGATGATGGAATACTACTGTGCAATAAGGTATGATGAATCCAATGGATTTCTATAAGAACTGGAAAGACCTCTATGAACCTACACAGAGTAACTGTGGGACAATCAAATGTAACTGACTTTGCTACTAATAGCAGTGAAATGATCCAGGACCATTCTGAGAGGCTTTTGAGAAAGAATGCTATCCACATCTAGAGAAAGAACTGTTGGAGTAGAAACACAGATGAACACATATGGCTTATACATGTGAATTTGGGTATGTGATTTGGGGTGTTAGTTTTAAAAGATTACTCTATTACAAAAATGAATAAGAGGGAAATGGGTTTTGAATGATAATATATGTATAACCCTGTGGAATTGCTTGTCAACTCTGGAAGGGGGGAGGGAAGAGGAGAGGAAGACAAATGAATCATGTAACCATTGGGAAAAAAATTTTAATTTTTAAATTTTAAAGAATAAAAATTTAAATTAAAAAACGTCCACCTGATGTAACATAAAAATATGTGCTTCTCCTATTATTGATTTTGAGCATTCCCTCAAAAAGTTTCATTATATAAATTACATTTCTTCTTTTGAAACTACCTATTTATATTCTTTGACCACTTTAGATTTCCTCAATCATTTTAACTTATTCTTAAAACTGAATAATACACACAATGTAAGAAACTTGGGGCTATGAACATCAAGCGTACTTTATAATAATAAGTTTATGCAGTATATTCTCAGGACATCTGACAAAAATAACAAGTCTCATTTTTGGATTTTAAAAATTTGCATAGCACTGGGTAATGGAAAACTATATCTTACAACAAATGCCATAACAAACTTCAAATGAACACATCTTAAATATAAAAGATATGGAAGGAAGCATTTTTGGACAACTGTGACTAAGATAATTCTTTCCAAACCAAGGGATAGAGATGAATGTAAAGAATAAAATGAATAATTTTGATTACATTAAATTGAAAATATTTTGTAAACACATTAAAGGTTTTCAATTTTATAAAAGTGAAACTGTTCATTTTCTTTTCTATGATCATTTCTATTCCTTAAGAAGTGAAGAATTCTTTATTATTCTCTAATTTTTTAAGTGAAAAGACCTTTCATATTTAGTTCATGCTTTTATTTGCAACTTATTGTAGCATATGGTATAAGAACTTGTTTTTCCAAACTGTATTCTAGTGCGCTAGATTCTACTCAAATACCAATTTTGTAACTCCCAAAATATTTTCATTTACTTACTTATTTGTCTGTTTGTTTATTTGTTTGTTTGTTTTGAGCCCTTTCTTTCCGTCTTGGAGTTAATACTGTGTATTGGCTCTAAGGCAGAAGAGTGGTAAGGGCTAGGCAATGAGGGTTAAGTGACTTGCCTAGGGTCACACAGCTGGGAAGTGTCTGAGGCCAGATTTGAACCTAGGACCTCCCGTCTCTAGGCCTAGCTCTCAATCCACTGAGCCACCTAGCTGCCCCCATCCTCCCAATATATTTTTTAAAAATACATGTAGAATTGTCATATACAAAAAGCATGCCTTGTTTAAACTACTGTGGTCTTATGTTTCTTATATTATATTCTTCAGTTTTGGAGAAAAAAGCAAAAATGATTTTGGAACTCTAAGACCAAGAAATGGATAACTGAACAAAATTTGCAATAACTGCAAAAAGAAAAGACTTGTTAAAACAGTTGGAAAATTTTTTAACTTCAGAATTGTTACTGAAAAAACAAGGAAATAATTTCATACTTGCTCTTAAAATTTAGTGTGGCACCAGAAAGAGGGGATGAAGGAGAAAGAAAGGGGAAAGCTATATCACTCCACCTTTTTTCTTCTTAAAAGCACTTCTTGAGCCCAGATTTTCCTTATCTTACAAATAAATCATTTAAAGCATAAGGAGCAAGATGTTGTGGTACCAAGGTATCCATATTAACTTTAGGAAAGCATGATGAAGAAAAACAGGTAGTCTACAGATTTTGAGTGTAAAGGGAGCATTTAACTAGCAGAATAAAGGATTTTTTGTTGGGTTAAAACCCTGCCCTTTTTGTGAAAGGAACAGACATCTGCATTAATACAATCACCTGCTTGAGTCTTGAGGACTCAAGAGTCCAGTTACAGAGTAACTATGTCAGTGTCACAGTACTAAGAGTACCATTTGCCACTGAGCATCACATTTATTTTATTTATCACAGCTGTTAAGTATGTATCCACAAAGCTGGCACAAAGCATACAGTTCAGACCTAAAGAGTTTAACATATTTTATATGTAATTATAAATGTAAATTTTAATATAGTGTTAAAATAAAGAAATATTAAGTATGTTAGCTTCATGTGGCACTATCAATGAAATCCTACTCTGATTTCTAATCTTGTCCTGGAGACTATTCTGGATTTTTAATGGCTATGCCAGTGGGGAACACAAACTCTAGGCAGGTCCTACCAATATGAAGGAAAAGGTTTTGAGTAAGGGCTCCCATCTTCCTAAATTAACAGAGATTCATCACTAGAAGGCTGACAGTGATCATTATTATTATTATTATTATTATTAATTATTATTGCCACTGTAACTCATAAAGATTATGTAAGGAGTGGTGAGAGGGGTATTTTTCTCAATAGAATTATAGCCTTTTTGACATATTTCATAAGTTCAAATCATTACCTTCTTAAAGAAATGTTTTTATTAAGAAAAACAAAAACTGTACATAATCCATGAAAAGTACTAGTTTAAATCTATCTATATCATCTATTTGAGTAGTATGAGTTTAAGTCATGAAATATTTCTCAGCCAACTGATGATTATCTAGTTGATATGATATTCTCCAAATTTTTTTTTTTTGATTTAGTAATATGACTACTAGGTTTACACTCCAAAAGCATCAAAGATGAGGAGAAAGAATCCAAATGTGGAAAAATATTTATAGCAGCACTTTTTGTTGTAACAAAGAACTGGTAATCAAGTGGATGTCCATCACCTGGGGAATGCCTGAACAAAATATTGAATACAAATGTAACAAGGGATTATTGTGCTGAAAGAAAAGTTAAAGGTGATGGTTTCAGAGAAGACTGGGAAGATTTGATTGAATTTATATACACTGTACAGAACCAGGAGGATAATTTACACAATAACTAAAATATAGCAAAGGAAAAGAATTTCAAAACATTAAGAATGCAGTACCCAATTAACCAATCAATGCAATTAACCAATCAATGCAATACCCAATTAACCTCTCCAAGGCTAATGATGTATATCATTTTTCCCATGAGAGAGGAGGGTCTCAGTGCAGGATTACGAAACAACATTTTCAGACAATTAATGTGTCAATTTGTTTTAGGGGAGTGTGTTAGGGAGGATGTGGTGATAGAAATAATAATGATGTAAAGGAAGGTAAAAAAAGAACAACAATGTAACATTTAAAACATGCAAAAGGAACTTCAGAAGCTGACAATGACAAGCACTGTAGAGCAGGACAGTTGGTGCTGGTGCTACCATTTTTTAAAAAAATTGGATCTATGATTTTATTGCAAACTCCTTCTACCAGTATGGATCAGCAATTCTGTAGTTTATAATCTAAGAGATTTAGGGAGCAGCTAGGTAGCTCAGTGGATTGAGAGCCAGGCCTAGAGACAGGAGGTCCTAGGTTCAAACCCGGCCTCAGCCACTTCCCAGCTGTGTGACCCTGGGCAAGTCACTTGACCCCCATTGCCCACCCTTACCAATCTTCCACCTATGAGACAATACACCGAAGTACAAGGGTTTAAAAAAAAAAAGTAATAACTATAATCTAAGAGATTTGCCTAGCTAAATGACTTATCCAAGGTCACAGCCTTGTGAGGCAGGACTTTGAACTGGTGTCTTAGCTAGTCTAAGATCAGCTCATTTTTCTTCTGTCATGATGCTTTTAATACTGAAAACCATCATAGAAAATCACAGTTTTACATAAAATCCTCTTTTTCTGTTCCTTCTTTATGAAAGTGTTCATGTTTATTGATGTTTCTCAAGTTCAGAACTATTTTTAAAATAAGAGAAAAAAATATCTCCAAATTGTGACCAGGAGGTCATTTTACTGACTAGTTCTCATCAGAAGATCATAGATTTAGAACTGGAAAGGATCTTAAGAATCATTTACTTTATCCAATAACTCCAATTTGCAGATAAACAAAAGCATAGGATTCAAACTCAGCTCCTTAGACTACAAATCCAACACCCTTTCCACTGCATTGCACTAACTCTCCATCTCCCTTATCCTTCTCTTGGATCTTGGTTCTCTTTAATGTACTTTTTCTGGTAAATGGTATCTATGTTCATGATTGCAGACTGATGTCAAAACATGAAAGGGAAAAATGGCAATCCTAAGGATAGCGATAATTAGAATTTAACTTGAAAATTGCCTGAGAAAATAGCACAATTAATATAAATACAAGTTATGTAGAAAAACATTCCTCCTAGAATTGAAAGCATAAGAGGAGAAATGCACCTTGGAATCAGAGTACCCTAGCTCAAATTATGAAAGAAAAAATTATCTCCATATTATAACTCGTTATATAAACTTTATTAGCAATATCTTTCTTCATCTATTAAAACAAGATAGTAAGATACTTGTATGCTTTTTGTACAACATTCATACAAAGGAAAGAAAAGAATACTTTTCATATCCCCTCAAAAAGCCCTTTTCCTTGAAAGCAGAATTTTCTCACCCACACAGGATCTACTCTATACAGAGTAGATGTGGTACCCCAAAACTATAACTGTAAAAGCAGTTCCACAAGCACATTCTAGAGATTTGATTTAATAAAACCACAATAAGATATCCCTCTATAAAGACAAGAACTTAATTGCACTGGAGCTTTCAGTTAAGTTTTACTTCGAAAGTTTTCTTTTTGGGAGAAGCATGTGATTAGAAGGTTGAAATTTGGCCTCAACCTTTAACCAAAGTCAGGAACAAAATCTGAATATACCAAGTTAAAATCAGACAGAAGCAACCAACAGGCAACAATTTCTTTTCACAAGATGGCACCAGCCACCTTTCAGTTACTAAAGTTGCTAATCCATTTTCCTTGCCAGAAATAGTTTACAGTTCAGGGACTAATAGATACATGTATTTCTAAGGCCATAATAAAGAATGAAAATGACTACTGCCACACATTTACTTAATCCTCCTAGATGTAATAGCAAGTTGGAAATGGAGATAAGTTAATTAACCTGATTCTTGCACTCACAGGAGAATCAAGAAATACAGAAATAACAAATTGATTTAATGGAAATCCATTATTATTCACCAGGTGAAAATAGTTATTTATAAAAATAACGTTTGATCAAGAAGCGAAATGTCATCTCTCTTCACTAAAGCAGCTACCTAATACCAATACCCAAAGGCTGGGCTGATAAAAGATGGCTAAGTTACATGTGATCTCTTTTGGTTTCAATATTATGCAGTGAATGAAATGTGGACAAAGTCTTCTTTTCCCTAAATAGCATTATTTAAGGCCTTGTTGCCTTAGACATATCTCTTTAAAGACCCTTTCCTTCCATCTTAGATTCAATGCCGTGTATAGGTTCCAAGGCATAAGACCCTTATGGGCTAGGCAATGGGGGTGAATTTCCTTGCCCAGGGTCACACAGCTAGGAGGTCAAATTTGAACCTAGGACCTTCTGTCTCTGGGCCTGGCTCTCAATCCTCTGAGCCACCCAGCTGCCCTCTGTCAGACATATTTTTTAAAGTGAGGCAATCACCTGGGTTCAAATCTGGCCTCAGACGCTTCCTAAACCCTAAGATGGAAGAGATAATGGTATAAAAAAATGTATTGGGAAAATCCAAAATCAACTTCCCCTAGTTGAGAATGGATGACATGAGGAAAGAATAGTTCAAATATAGAGATATTAACAGTATCAGTTAAAGACAATTGCTCATAAAAGGACAAGAGAGGAGTGCCAGATGGTTGCCTCCTCTAACATCTTTACCTTTGAGCTTAGTAGGTGAAGACAGGGGTGTACAGTTACCTTGTATTAACACTGAGATGCCTAAGTGATAGGTGCTACTGAGTTCATTACTACATGGAGAGCACAGAAACCCCGTTTGTAGATAAGGTCTCAGACGTCTGGGGCCCTTCCCATCCCAAAGACCAGAAGGAGTGAGGGGGAGAGAACTCAAAGATAACTAGGGTACAAGGAAGGAAGGAGCAGGTAAAGATAGCTGTGGGGGAGTGGGGGGAAGATAGCACTTCTCACTCTCATCCCCAGAGTTCTTCCGTCCTCCCCAAACCGTACGGGCAGGGAAGAGGAGGGAGGGGTCAGTCCTTTCTAGGTGCTCCCCCCCCCCC
>NC_058134.1:292257223-292292922 GCF_016433145.1 Gracilinanus agilis | reverse complement strand
CCCCCCCCCCCCCAGAGTAGGGCTTTTCTTCCCTCCCCACCCCCACCGTCTCCAGCAGCGAACTCAGCCAGTGCACGCCTCTTTCCCCCCACCCCCACCCCCAGCCTGGAGGGCATGCGCAACCAAGAGGGGCACACCTGCCTCGCTCCCCACCTACCCCCGCCCCGAGGCTTCCCCCAGGTCTCCTCAGACCCTCAGATGAAAAAGAGAAAAGGTTCCGAGAGGGGAGGCAACTACCTGACTCACCGGCCGCAGTCCGCCCCACTACGGTCCTCCCTCCGTGCTCGGGGCTCTCGCAACGCACCTGTAGCAACCGAGGTAGCCGCACCTACGGCACCGGCAGCCCCGCCCCGGCCTGGCTCCCGGCCGCGCCCCCGTTCCGCCCATCGCCGGGAGGGCGCGAGCACGTACACTCCTCTCCGCCCCGGCGCCCCTGACGTTCTGTTCCTAGCCGCGGGAGCGCACGCGTCAGAACTGCGTCCGTGCCCGCGCCTTCCCCGCCAGGGACGCGCGCTCTCCCTGGTATCCTTGCAGATGGAAGCAGTATTGAGAGCCTTTCTTGGCGTGAGCCTCTAGTCCGGGCTTCTCCCTTCCAATGCGAGTTTTTGGTTTTTACTTTATTTTGCTTAATTGCAAATTCCTCCCACCAATGCAGAGCAACAGTTGTTCTGTGGTTTATAATTAAGAGATTTGCACTGGGACATTAATGCATTGTTGGTGGAGTTGTGAACTGATCCAACCATTCTGGCTGGCAATTCGGAACTATGCTCAAAGGGCTATAAAAGACTGCCTGCCCTTTGACCCAGCCATATCATTGCTGGGATTGTACCCCAAAGAGATCATAGATAAACGGAATAGCTGCGCTTTTTGTGGTGGCAAAAAACTGGAAAAGGTGGGAATGTCCTTCAATTGGGGAATGGCTGAACAAACTGTGGTATATGCTGGTGATGGAATACTATTGTGTGCAAAGGAATAATAAACTGGAGGAGTTCCATGTGAACTGGAAAGACCTCCAGGAACTGATGCAGAATGAAAGGAGCAGAGCCAGAACATTATACACAGAGACTGGATACACTATGGTAAAATCAAATGTAATGGACTAGCAGCAATGCAATGACCCAGGACAGCTCTGAGGCACTTATGGTAAAGAACGCTACCCACATTCAGAAGAACTGCAGGAGTGGAAACAGAAGAAAAACAACTGCTTGAACACATGGGTTGAGGCGGACATGATTGGGGATGTAGACCCAAAACTCCCACACCAATGCAACGATCAACAATTTGGAAATAGGTCTTGATCAATGACACATGTTAAAACCAGTGGAAATGTGCATCAGCCATGGGAGGGAGGGGGAAGTTGGGGGGGGGGGTGTGAAAGGGAAAGTAAGAGCATGAATTATGTAACCATGTTAACTTTAAAAAAATATATTAATAAATGTTAAAAAAATAATTAAGAGATTTGCCAGGGATGCCGAGAGGTTACATCAATGACTGGTCCAAGGTCACTCTACCACATTATCTTAGCCTGAGCTAGAGCTAGTCTAACACACACTGTGTAGTTGACTCCTCGCTTCCTATGTTGCCTCTAACGTACACTGAAAACCAAGCCGTACATCACACAAAGTCACAATTTTTAAGTTTTATATGTGTGTGTATATACATATATATAACTTTTAGAATTAAAAAATATTTCTCTGCTGTACAAATCTCCCCAGCAGAGGGAAGAAAAGAGAAAGGATTTGCCCAAAGTCACAAAACCAGGACCCGAGACCAGATCTGAGCCCAGCCTTATATACACTGGGCATCCTAGCTGCCTCCAAAACCACAGTTTGCAGACTGCTGTGACTGGGGGGTTCATGTGAGTCTCTCTCTTCTCCACTATCTTGCAGTATGACCTTGGGCAAGTTCTTTCTCCCTCCCCTCACCTGGAAAAGGAAAGGATTGCAGTACTATAGACTTTGGAAAGCATCTTCCAGTGAGACATTGTTTAGATCAAGCACTTTATAGATGAGGGAACTAAGGATAAAAGACTTGCCCAAAGTCACAGGTTTAGGCATGTATCAGTGTTAGAATGATTGACCAAGGGAATAGCTACTACTTTTTGGCTTGGTGGATTGAGAACAAGAAGTGAGAGGTCTTGGGTTCAAATTTGCCCTCAGACACTTACTGGCCATGTGACCCTGAGCAAAGTCACTTACCCTCCATTGGCTACACCTTTAGCACTCTTCTGCCTTGGAACCAACACACAGCATTGATTATAAGACCAAAGGTAAGGGTTATTTCTTTTCTTTTCTTTTTTTTAATGATAGACTGAGAAGTAGACGGGAATTTGGGAGCTCATAGTTATAAATCCTTAGATTTAGATCTAGAAGTGACCTCAGAAGCATCCAATCCAACCCTCTTAATTTAAGAAATGAAGAAGCTGAGACCTAGACTTGCCCAGGTCAAATAGGTAATGAAGGACACAGCTAGAAATCTATCCTGTGTCTTCTGACCATCATGCATTCCATGATACCAATTTGCCTGGAATGCCCTTTTCACCACAACTATGTTTAAGTCATCTTCCAGTGATTCCAACCATAGAAAAGTTAAAGAACCTTGTCTTTTTCTGGCCATAATAAGCTCCTTGGCTTCTCTCTATGCAGGGTGCAGTTGGACCTTGGCTTATAGTTTGTGAAACTTTCCCAATTGACCACTACAGGTTCACAGCAGTTACTCTCAACAGCTGTTAGACATGTTTATTGAACATTCACACCCAACAGAACCCTCTGTGTGTTGGTAGATGAAGGAGAAGAAAGAGCTAAAAAAAGAGGAACCCTACTCTTTAAGTCAAGAGCTCACAGTGTAATGGTGGAGGGAAGGGCACAGGGCTTGAGATGTGCTAGAACAAGTTTCAGATGTTTGAATGGCATTAATTTTATTCTGCTTCCTTTTAATGCTCCTAAGGGCTTTTCTATCCAGGCCCTTCTAATCTTGGGCAATCCCTTTGCCATAGATTTTGCTGTAGGTATGCAGAAAGAAGTTTTTAGAAAGAAGGAGAAAAGGAACTATTTCAGCTCATAGGAAAATAGTGGTCAAAAGAGTTTGTGAGGAGAGGGACCAGAGTTCCTAACAATTAGTGAAGGCCAATTTATTTCCTCCATATTCCAAAAACGTAATCTGTCTTGTTTCTTACTCTTGGAAAACTGCCAGTCCATGTTTTCCTTCTTATCTCTATACATTTTAAAAAATATAATTTATACATTCATTGGAGACATCTTTGAAAAAGATTTGAGAAAGAAAAGGCAGAATTTCACAAATGATAGATATTGTTAATTCAATTGACTGAAAAACACATAAAATACAAGAACCAAGCATTTGATTCCATGGAATGAGAGGCTTTCTCTCCACTTGTCACCTTCTGAAAGAAATTCTAAAATGAAACTACAAAGAACATCATAACTAAAACCCAGAACTTCCAGGTCAAAGAAAAAAATACTTCAAGCAACCAGAAAGAATTCAAATACTAGAGAAGTTGGAAAATAATATTGCAGAAAGTAATGGATATAACCAAGAATATCCTACCCAGGAAAACTAAGTATATAATGCTAAGGATGGGATGGGGAGATAGATCTTTAATAAAGGGCTTTCAAGCATTCCTGACAAAAAGACCAATGCTGCAAAGAATTTCTGAAGTTCAAACAGCAGTGAAAAGAAACATAAAAAGGAAAATGAGTCAAATTTGGCCTTAGACACTTCCTAACTGTGTGACCTTAGGTGAGTCATTTTTAACGCCAACTGCCTAGCCCTTACCATTCTTCTGTCTTGGAACTGTTTTTTGTTTTTTTTAAGAGGAACGTGAATGAATATTCAATAAAGAACTAAAGGAGGATAGACTTCTTACATTTAAATGCTGGAAGTATTCTGTTAAGTCTTAATATTAAGGAGGGGGAATGTAAAAAGAGGGGAAGAGGAATACATTGGGTGGGGATGAAAAACAGAAAGGCAGGTTACATATCAGGGTACACAAATAACTATAAAGGGAGGGACAGCAGTAAAAGAGCATGTATTTGATAAGACCATAGGTCCAGGTTTTTAGGATAAGAAATCACTATTACTGGGCGTAGTTTGGCAGAAATTGGATATAGACCAGTGATGGGCAAACTTTTTAAAGAGGGGGCCAAAGGAGAGGAAATGCTCATCTGTTACTCTATTTCTAAGGCAACTCTTTCAAAGTTTCATTGTATTGTATCCTACTCATTGTATTTGTCAGACTAGGAATAATGTCTCTGGATAGAATATTTCAGGGGGCCGCATCTGGCCTGCAGGCCATAGTTTGCCCATCACTGGTATAGACCAATTTTTTACATCATTCACTAAGAGAATATCAAAATGGATACGTGATCAAGACATAAAAGCAGATATCATGAGTAAATTAGAAGAATAGGGAATATATTACCTATCAGATTTATGGATAGGAGAAGAATTTATGAGTCAATAAGAGATGAAGAGCACTGTGAAATGTACAATAGATAATTCTGAGTACATTAAATTGAAACGGTCTTGTACAAATAAACCAAATGTTGTCAATAGAAAGAAAGTAGAAAATTGGGGAGGTGGGGATTTTATAGACAGCCTCTCAGACAGAGGTCTTATAACTAAAATAAAGAGAGAACTTTGTCAAATTTATAAGAATAAGAACTATCCTCTGCCTGATAAATGAGCAAAAGATATGAACAATTTTCAGATGAAGAAATAAAAGCCATATATAGGTAGATGAAAAAATACTCTAAATCACTCTTAGAGAAACGCAGACCAAAACAGTTCTGAGATATCATCTCACACCCATCAGATTACCAAAAAAGACAAAAGGGCAAAATGACAAATGTTGGATGGAACATGGAAAAATGGGGATACTAATATACTGTTGGTGGAGCTGTGAACTGACCATTTTGGAGAGCAATTTGGAATTGGAATTATACCCAAAGCGTTATAAAGCTGTGTATATCCTTAGACCCAGGAATATTATTACTGAGTTTGTTTCCCAAGGAGACCAGGGGAAAAGGAAACAAACCCATATATTCCAAAATATTTATAGCAGCTCTTTGTGGTGGCAAAGAATTGGAAACTGAGGGGATGCCCATCAATCAGGGAATGGCTAAACAAATTGTGGCATATAATTGTGATGGAATATTACTAAACCATAAGAAATGATGAGCAGGCTAATTTTTTTAAAATTTGGAAAGAACTACATAATAAACAGGAAATGAGTAGAACCAAGAAAACCATTATACATTGCTACAGAATTAATGCTAAAAGAATAGATTGTGAATGTTACCTCCAGAGTGATCCAAAAGGTGAAGACAAGACACAATTTGTATATTTTTATATAAACAAGTTGGTCTCCTGGATACCTTCTGTGATGCAAGGAGGGTGGAGGTGGGGTGGGGGAGTGGAAGGGAGGGCTTAGGACACTTGTGATGTAATTTATTATATTAAGAAAAGCAAGCTAAACCTATAAGAGAGTTGTGATTCCATTCATGTACAATCTTTTTCTTTGTGTATGGAAAGGCTCGTTTTATCTGCCTTTGTAAAATTTGGAGTAAAACAAAGAATACTGTTATAAGAAAATTATTACAATTTCAGGAATTAATAAGGAAACATGCAAACATAATTTTAGGTTACTATAGGAATCTGTGTAAAAGTATATTGCCTATGGTATAGACATGTTAAAAGGGTAGTACACATCTTATATTTGCATGCTGAATCATATTCATTATCTTAGGGCCATTATTATTTCATTTGATCCTCACAACAATCCTGGGAGGCAGGTGTTATTTTAAAGATGAGGAAACTGAGACAAACAAAGATTAAGCGACTTGCCCAGAGAGTCACAGAACTAGGAAATGTTGAGACCAGATTTGAACTCAAGTCTTCTTGACTCCAGGCCCAGCATTATATATACACTGTACCACCTCGCTGCTCCCACACTATACTCATCTGTATACCCCTCCCTTCATCTTCTTCCTAACTTCACTGTTCCTATTGAGGATTTCACTTATCTTCCGAATTACCCATAGTTTAAACCTTATATTTATTATAAGGTAGCTAGGTAGCCTAGGGGATAGAGTAACAGGCTTGGAGATGGGAAGTTTTGGGCTCGAATATGGCCTCAGACACTTCCTAGCTCTATGACCCTTGGTAAATCACTTAATCCCTATTGTCTAGTCCTTACTGATCTTCTGCCTTAGAATCAATACTTAGCATCAATTCTAAGAGCAGATAAGGACTTAGAAAGAAAGAGAAAAACAAACTTATTCCATCTTATTCCAGTCTATTGCCAAGTCTTGAGATTTCTGCCTCCATAACATCTCTCCCATGTCTGCCCCGTCCCCATGAACACCCCCTAGTTCAGGTCTGCATTTCTCATCTACTGGCTCCTTGATGAGTTTCCCGGTTTCCATTCTCTCTCCTTTTAATCGACATTCCACACAACTGCCAAAGTAACATTCCTAAAGCAAGCGCTGGTACCTCTTAAGCATTTAATAAACGTTTGTTGATTGGCTGCCCAACATATATCCTGCCAAGTCATTTCTCTAATCAAGAAACTCCAGTGGCTCTGCCTTAATGCAAATTGTTCCATTTGGCCTTTCAAGTCCTTCACACTCTGGCAACCATCCCCCTTTCTAGGCTTGTTGTGCGTTACTCTCCTTCAAGCATTTGAAGATTATAGCAAAACCCGGCTCTTGGCTGTTCTCTGTATACTGTATTCCATGTCTACTCCCCGTGCCTTTGTGGAGTCTGTCTCCCAGGACTGGGAATGCACCTTCTCTCCACATTTACCTTATAGAATCTCCAGCTTCTTTCAGCGCTTAGTTCAAGTGCCACCTCCTGTTGTCCTACCCCACTTGGCTAGTGCCTGCTCTCCCTCAGTCCTCGGCCTTTTCCCCTGTTCTACCTTCTCCATTCCAAATGGCAATCGCATCTTGCAGTGGAGCAACTCGTCTAGTAGGAGTCACCATACTCCAGGGCCAGCAGGACCAGAGAATCCAGGTTGGGCGTCAAATGGAGTTATGAAAAGGAGCTGTTTCAAAGAGTCAAGCAAAGCTGTGAAGAAGAGTGGGACCAGGGGCCCAAGATGCAAACAGAAGAGCATCTCACAAGAAGGAAAAAAAATCAGTGGCTTGTATCGTTGACTGTGTATTTGGAGGAGGACAGACCCCAGGTTCGAATTGCTTCTAGCTAGGTCATTGCTCCTGAATGCTTTTGCTGAGACAATACCACCTAGCTACCTTGCTGGATCCAGCATGCCTTAGGAAATCTACTTTTGTTAGCTATTGAATGGCCTCCCAGGTGTCTCATTTTAATCCAAAATGGAACCTAAACAACCAAGGAACTGACCGGAGTCAGGTGCAACCCAGAACATAGGCTAATACCACAAAGAAATTAAAGAAAGGAGAGGAGGAACCATACATATGAATATATTATATATATATATAAGTATATACACATATATATAAAGAGACAGTCAGACAGACAGACTCTTCCCCTTTACTGAGCACTTGGTCTTTTGAGCCCACATCTCTCTCCCACTGCATATCTGACTTCCTTTTCTTTATCTTTCTGAGATCCCAGGGATACACAGAGGGTAGAGGAGGAAGGTAAAAGGGAGCCTAATAACTTTCCACACCTACAGTCTGCAATTAAAAGACAATTCCTTTAAAAGTTTATCTTGGGGGGGAGGGGGAGGGCAGCTGTGTAGCTCAGTGGATAGAGAACCAGGCCCAGAGACAGGTTCAAATCTGGCCTCAGACACTTCCCAGCTGTGTGACCCTGGGCAAGTCACTTGACCCCCATTGCCCACCCTTACCACTCTTCCACCTATGAGTCAATACACAGAAGTTAAGGGTTTATTAAAAAAAAAAAAAAAAAGTTTATCTGTAGGAGCAGCTATTTGGCTCAGTGGATAGAGAGCCAGGCCTGGAGACAGGAGGTCCTGGGTTCAAATCTGGACTCAGACACTTCCTAGCTGTGGGACCCTGGGCAAGTCACTTAACCCCAACTGCCCAGTCCAGGCCCACTTTTCTGCCATGAAAAACAATACTCAGTTTTGATTCCAGGACAGAAGGCAAGGGTTTAAAAAAATAAAATTCTCTCTATGTGCGTGCTATTTAAATACTACAAGCAAAGTGTTACGATTTTTGTCCAAATTTTAGATAGAAAGAATTGAGATTGAAAGAGGGAGCTCATCTCTGAAAGGGAGAGTAGTCTCTTTTTTCCCCAATGAAGGCTGGGAGGAAGGGGAGAAAGGGAAGGGTAGAGCAGAGCTGACAGGTAATATTTATAATGATGATTAATCTCCTAGAATGTATGTACCTAAATAGACATTCATAAATGCATAGCAAACTAGACCTGTTTTTCATTTGAATTAAATATGAAAAAAAGTTATAGGGGCATGAACGAAGGGATTTGCAGGAATTTAGCTGAGGGTATCTGTTGTGGGGGTAGGCTGAGGTGGCTCCAGCTTGGTCCTAGAATATGTCTGGCACTGGCATCCTCAGTATTCCTCAAGCTAGCTAAGACCCAATCATGGCACAACACTCCTTTTAGCAAACTCCCATTCCCTCTAGCTGAAGGCTACAGTTATAATTAATAATCAAATTAACAGTAATTACAGGAACCCATGCAATTTTCTCACTATTTATAGCTGATTATTATGTAACAGTCATCATTGCACGTATAATTATCATTAAATGTGTAGCGGATTATCTTTGTTGAAAGCATTTATTTGATGACAACAGTAAGTTCTGTGCCCGTAAGCTCAGTTTTCCTTTATAACTTGTGGTTCATGGCCTCTCACCCTTAAAACATCAGAGGGAACACTGTGTGTCACACACGTCCTTTTGGATCAGAGCCATGATTACACCCGCAGAGATGAAACTCCCTTTACCAGTGAAGATTGCCATCCGTTTGTAACTTAGGCTCAGAGAGGTGTCTTGAACTCTGAGATTAAGCGATTTGCCCAGTGCCCTTTTTATCATTATGTTTCAGCAGTAGGTCATAAACTCACGTCTTCTTGATTATGATGTCAGCTTTCTAAATACTAGGGCAGCCAACCTCTCACACAATTCAATCTGAGAATTATCTGAGGCAGCTTCAATGGCTCAGGGGATAGAGCCAGACCTGGAGATAGGAGGTCCTGGGTTCAAATTTGACCTCAGACATTTCCCTAGCTGTGTGACCCTGGGCAACTCACTTAATCCCAATTGCCTAAGCCCTTCTGCCTTAGAATTGATACTTAGCATATATAGATATATATTTTCCCTTTGTTATCTATAAATGTTTATACAAATATCTAATATAAATTAAATAAATAATAGGTGCTTAAATATATATTTATAAATCTATATAAAATAAATAATAGGTGCTTAATGTTTCTTTTATGTTATATAAATATGTGTTTTATATATTTATATAAATGATTTGCATATAAATGTTTATATGAAACATGTATTTATAACGTCTATTATTTTATTATATGTATATCTAGATACATATATATAAGCATTTATTAAGCACCTATTATGTGCCAGGGACTGTGCTACAAACCAGGGCTACAAAAAGAAATAAAAGACAGTGTCTGCCCTTCAGGAGCTTGTAATGAAATGGAAGAAGACAATATATAAAAAGGAAGCTGAAAAAAGAGGTGGAAACAGAGCATTGTGTGTGTGTGTGTGTGTGTGTGTGTGTGGGTACCACGAATATAATGTTCTGTAAGCCATCACTGATAGAAAACAGTTGCCTAGAAATTTCTGATCTATATTTTCTATCTATAACATAGCTTTGGGTAAGAGTTTATTGTTCTTCTCTTCAGCCCTCCAATCAGAGGGGAAGGACAATTGTCTTTTTGGAAAATTTGTTGAAAAGATATAGAGTATCAAAAATACTGAGTCAATCGGAATGGTTATGAGACTGTAGGTTATCAATTTATCCTGGGGAAGCTATGTTCTGTGGAACAAATGAAGCCGCTGATAGAAAATGGAATGTTACTGGGAAAGTCACATCCATTACTAAACATCTCCCTAGTGGTCCAGAGTCTGCAATTTCCATGATTAATGTTGCTGTTTGGTATTAAGCCTTTACTTTCAGGAAGTCTTAAAATGCCTTTCCCTGGAAGGAGAACTCTTACTTACATGGTACCATGAGAAGAGAGGACATGAGAGAAAAATGTGTGGGCGATGGTTCCATCCACCTAAGATCAAAGGATCGTAGATTTTGTTTTGGAAAGGACACTGAGTCCAAAGCCTTCATTTTATAGAAGAAGAAACTGAGACTCAGAGATATCAAATGACTCGTGTGAGGTGGCAAAGCTCAGGTATAGTAGGCTCTCCGATCCCAAAACCAGTATGCTGAACCACAACAGAGAGATCATCTTTTGGTTGGCAGCCATAACTTCCATCTAGAAATCTGTTGCTATTTGTAATTGTTGCTTAGGGCCAGGCCTGGTGTTAAAAGAGATGTTGGAAGGATAAAAATAAGTTGTTAGATGTAGTTTGTAGAAGAAATCTTTATAAAAGAGATGATTCTTTTCTTTAAGGCTTTCTGAAGTTCTTCCCAAGTTGGTTGTCCTTTATTTCACTGCTTTATCTTTTAAAGGTACAAAATGATCCTACATTCTAAAAATTGGAGGTGCTTATATATACCCAGTGTAAATGGGCTTTGCATCTCTTTATTCTAAGCAGTCATGTTAGGAGATGTCACGTGGTGGACAACTCGTATGCTTTCCTTAGAAAACTAATACAGAGATATTTTGCCTTTCTGAAGGCTTTCGGAAGGCAGCACACAAGCCAATTTGGTTTCTTGACGCTTACTGAGCTATTCTGAAACGCCACATAGGTTGCTAACCAAATGCAGATTGAGTCCGCCAATGTCACATATGGGGTTTCTCATCAAGGATATTTTTATTTTTTGTATGCAGGGAGGGGAGAGTGGAGACGAAGTCTGTTTCTGTGAGAAATATGTTAACTTTGAGAGGTTCAACCTAAGAAAAAAAGTTTCTTTGTTTATCTAAGTTTGGGACTAGATTTTAATGTTAACTTTGTTTTCTGGAAAATTTTTCTTTTTTGAATCTAATTTTGAATCTCGTTTCTTCACTGAAGTTGTTTCTTTCTGGTTTTATATTTTGATTCTTTTTAAAAATTAATTTTAAATTTTCCCATTGGCTTTTTCTACATAGCATTAACCTTTCTCCTAATCAATCCATTGTATTTCAGAGTATTGTGAATATATTGATACTTACATACTTGGTTGGTACTTTATCAGTTCTGTAAATGTGTTCTTTTGGTAGTTTGCATGTATGGGTTCCCTATTTCTTAAGCATGGCAGAAACTTAAGGAGTATATTGCTGAGCTTTCAGCCCTCCACCCCGCTCCAAACACAAAGGGCAAAATATAATGTTGGCCAACTAGTTAGCTAAAGAGTTACTAGACTGCTATGCTTCTTTTGGAAACCTCTAAGTTAGACACATTGCTTCTGGTTAAAAGTGTGATGAGCACAAAGAATAGAAAGAGAAAAACTTTAAAGCACAGTAGAAAGTGCCCTAGATTATGAATCAGGAGATTTGGGTTTCTGTCTCAATTCTACTACTAGAAGTTGTGTGACCTGGGGCAAGTCATTTCACTTTAAGATTATTCTAGGATTTTACCCATCAGCCTGCAAAGACTGACTCTAAATTAGATGCAACGAACTGGAATATAAGCAAACTTATATTGGAAAGCATACATTTTTGGATCCGTAATATTTCTTAGAATTTTCCTCCTCCTTTTCCTTTGTCCTGACTTGCAATTCTTATTCCCATGTACATCCTTCAGTATAGGAACTTCCTCCGCTACGTATAAAACAAACCTACCTTTCTGAAAAGCAATGTGTTTTTTTTTTTTTTTTTTTTAAAACCCTTACCTTCCATCTTGGAGTATTGACTCCAAGGCAGAAGAGTGGTAGGGTAGGCAATGGGGGTCAAGTGACTTGTCCAGGGTCACACAGCTGGGAAGTGTCTGAGGCCAGATTTGAACCTAGGACCTCCTGTCTCTAGGCCTGGCTCTCAATCCACTGAGCTACCCAGCTGCCCCAAAGCAATGTGGTTTTATGAAGGGTAAAAGTGAGTAAAATGTCCATACCCTTTGATCCAGTAATGCCATTGCTAAGAGAGTTAAAGGCAAAAAGAAAATTCTCACATAAAAAAATGTAGTTATACTATTTCTGTGGGAGCAAAAACCATTGGAAACAAAGTAGGTACCTGTCAATTGGGGAATGACTAAACAAATTGTGATACATGAATATATTGGATATTACCGATAACGAAGAATTCAGAGAGGCATGGAAAATTTATAAGAACTGATGCAAAGTAAAATAAGAACCAGGAAAACCTTATAAACAATAGCTACAATGTAAATAAAAAGAACAAAACCCCAAACCTAATGGTACATAATGATAATAATCAAGTTGTTTCAGGAGAAGAATTTGAGAAAATACATTCCTACCCTTTAGTGCGAAGATGAGACACTATGAATTTAGAATATCAAACATATTATCAGGCACATGTATACATTTGCTAAAATCCTTTTGCCCATTCTTTGGAGTTACATTCCTGACTTCCATTTGCACAAGCTGTGAATGTGAAATTCACTTCACAATTCACATGTGAACTTCACCACAAAGCAAGTTAGGTTTTCAGTGGAATAGGGGCTATTCTTCCTCAGGGACCTATGGGTATCCCTGGAAAGTTGGTATGTCTTTTTAATATTTCAGTTCATGAATCCCTCAAGTATTCTTCTTCCCGTGATATTCACTTGATCTTAATTAATCAGCCAGATTATAATAACTTTTAGTAAGGGCTATTTACTAAGGTGGTAAAAATGTTAAATATAACTAGTTATTCCTAGAATAACTCCTCTTTATAAGCCTCACTATAATAATAAACTTGTTGTAAGCCTAGGGGAAAATATAATGGCCCATAAAATTTGCTGAGTTCTCTCCTCTTTGACTTTAGGGAGTTCATTTTAAATTAAAAGTTCTGAGTTGTCATAACCACTGAGGCCAGTTAGGAAAATTCCCAACACCCAAGCAGAGATTGGGCGCTCTGCCTAACCTTAAATTTATACTAATCTCTAGTTAACCTCTGTCCTCTTTGTGGTTGAAGTAAAATTCCGTTTACTGGAAACATGTAGTAATTTGGACCTATGGGAACATATGGGAAACTGGCTTGTATTTTAGTGTCTGTGAATAGCTGTGAATTGGGAGAGGAAGTTAGGGAGAGGAGCTGACCTTTCCTTGGGGTTTCCCACAACCTGATCCTTCTTCTTTGAGATGCCTGCAGAGCTAATGATTCTTGAGATCTCTCTTCTCTTGTCAGAGCTCAGTCTTCCCTCTGCCCAAAGCTTGCTCCAATCCCTTGTATCAAGACTCAAGATTCTGAGATAGCTTCTTCCTTTTATACAAATTGTTAAGGACTCCCTCGTTCTCTTATACAATGGCTTTGACTGATTCAAAGAAGTATAAAGGCCTTATTCATACTAGCTCCTAATTGTTTATTTAATTGAAAATATTTTCACTATTCAAGTCACCAAAGCCAATAGGTAGTTTAGACCCTATTCCAAAAAAAAAAAAAAAAAAAAAAAAGCAACCTCAACTCTCCAATGAAGCAAATCAGCCTCTTTTTTTTTTTTTTTAATTTTTTAAACCCTTACTGTGGCAGAAGAGTGGTAAGGGGCAATGGAGGTTAAATGACTTGCCCAGGGTCACACAGCTAGGAAGAATCATCGTCTTTTCACTAATTTTCAGTCATATAAAGTTGCCTGGGGAACTTGGTAGGTTGTTCAATCAAATTCAGACAATAAAATAATTCCTACTTACAAAGATCTTATGTTCTAAAATGAGATACAATATAAAGACACACATAAATATATATAGTACATACATGCATATATACACAATGGCCATAAATATATAGTATATACACAAATATATCATCTACAGAAATACACAGTGCCTACATATATATGGTATGTACATATATAGTATAAATAAATACTATGCAGTACATCCATGCATATATACAGGATAAATAAAAATATAGAGCCTATGTATGGAAATGTATATAGTAATACACATAAATAAATATTACATACATAAGTGCATATAGACAGTCTTCATAAATAATTTTATGCTACAGCATACATAAATACTTAGTGCCTATATAAATATTTCCAGAATAAATGTAAAGCCAATAAATACAAACCAATAGAATGTAACTAACTAGCAGATGGTTTGGGAAAGAGGGCACTAACAATTGCAAGGTCAGAAAAAAGGCTTCCTATAGAAGATGTTGCCCCAGCTGAGCTGCTTCTGAAAGGAAGAGAAGGCGACTGAGGGAGGGAGTTCCCAATGGGAAGATAAAGTGTCCTGTGTGAGAAGAGAGAAGGCTGTTGGGCTGTACTGGACAAGAAAAGGACTCACTCCCAATGAGACTGAAATGATGGGTTGGAGTCAGGTCATGCTTATATTTTATGCTAGAGGCAATAAGTAATGTTAGAATCGGTTGAGTAAGAGAGTCAGATATGTACTTAAGGAAAATTCCTTTGGAGGCAGACGGTCAAAAAGCAAATTATGCCTTCTCTAATGGATGTGGGGGTGAGAGGGAGAAGATCGGGTGTTTAAATGTAACCAACAAATAAATAAAAATGTTTACAAAGCTTTTATTAAGTGACTACTATGTGCCAGGCAGTTTGCTAATCTCTGGAGATATGGCGGAAGGCAAAAGATAGCCCTTGTACTTAAAGATCTCGCAGAGTAATGGGAAAGACAACATCCAAATAAATGGTACAAATAGGATGGACGGGAGTGGTAAGGAACTGGAAGCAGGGAGGCCAGTTGAGAGAGTGTAGCAACAGTCTAGGTGAGAGTGAAAGATAATGAGGTCCGGAGTTGTTATGATAGCTGTGTAAATGGAGAGGAGTTGGATTAGAGATGTTGTAAGGTAGGAAGGAGATAATTTGGCAACTGATTGGCTGTGTGGGGTGAGAAAGAGTGAAGAATCCAGAATAATGCTGTCATTTCAAACCTGAGGCAATGGAAGGATTACCTGTCCCTAATCTTTGTAATGCATGTCTCTGAGGTAGGATATGAACCTACATCTTTCTAACTTGAAGCTCTTTATCCACTAATAAGGCATGCTATCTATTAATTTTTTAAAGTTACAATATTCCATTACACAGGCGGGGCAGCAAGGTGGCTCAGTGGATAGAGAGCTAGACCTAGAGACAAGAGGTCCTGGGTTCAAATACGACCTCATGCACTTCCTAACTGTGGGACCCTGGGCAAGTCACTTAACCTCTCTCCCTTACTGCTCTTTTGCCTTGGAACCAATACACAGTAAGAAGATAAGAGTTATTTAAAAAATAATAATACCATAAAACCAGTGGAAATGTGTGTCAGCCATGGGTGGGGGGAATGTGGGGGATGAAGGGGAAAATAGGAGCATGAATCATGTAACCATGTTAAAATGAATATTAATAAATGATTAAAAATTAAAAATAATAATAATAATACCAGCATTCTATTATATTCGTGTGCCATGTGAATGGTACTCTACTTTTTTTTGGGGGGGAGGGGTTATTACAAATGTGCTGCTGGGAAGATAATACTGGATTTGGAGGCACAAAGTTCAGGTTTGAATCTAAACTCTGCCACACATTGCCTGTGAAACCCCGAGCAAGTCTGCCTGCCTGGGTCTTGGTTTCCTCATCTATAAAATGAAAGGCTTAGATTAGATGATGTTTGAGATTCTCTCTTGTTCCAAATCTATGATCTTGTGAGATATCTTTTTTTCTCATCAACAATCTTCTTGGGATTTGGTATAGTAGTAGGACTATTAGGTCAAAGATTAGGCAGATTTTTTTTTTCATAACTCATTGCATAATTCCTTAATGCTTTCCGAAGAGTTTGATCCTAGGAAGAAATCATTTGGATAATTGCATATGATGTAAATTGAGTGAATTATTGAGTTAGCAAGTGAAACCAATCAGCTTTTTTCATAACCTAAATATTTTCTATTGTTTGGTTTTTGCACAGAAGAAAAATTTAACCAAAAGGGAAAAAAATCCCAAACTCTATTCATGGAAAAGAAAAAAAAATACTCTCAAACTCTTACTACTGCCCACATTGAAAATTTTCAGATAAGATTATTTCCTTTTTCTGTAGAAATAATTTTCTGGAACCTACATTTGTACCCAAGTGGGAAAAAAAATAATCTCACTCCTACTTTTCTCTTTATGCCCAAAGAGGGACTTTATATTCCAAGTAACAAATTCTTTCCCACATATTAAAAGACATGGTATTTAGGGGGGGCAGCTGGGTGGCTCAGTGGATTGAGGAGGTCCTAGGTTCAAATCCGGCCTCAGCCACTTCCCAGCTGTGTGACCCTGGGCAAGTCACTTGACCCCCATTGCCCACCCCCTTACCACTCTTCCACCAAGGAGTCAATACACAGAAATTAAGGGTTTTAAATTAAAAAAAAAAAAAAAGAAAGACATGGTATTTAGATCCTCACATGGCATTTAGACAACACTTGCAGATTGTAAAGGATTTAGTGCTTCACCAAGAATCAGTCACATGTTGTTTGGTTATTATTCTTTTTTCTCAGCATATAAGAGAGAGAAGAAAATCAGTGTTTGTCATGTAGAGAGAGGTCTTTAGGACAATCTGAATTCCAATCTATTAAACAATGTATTTTTAAAAGGTCTCGTAGAGCAAACCAAAATAAATCCTACTGTTCTTTGGAAACATCAATCTGCCTGATAAATACCACAAAGTGTTTTCCAACTTCTGATTTAAATAGATCCAGTAAAAAAAAAAATAAAAAAGAGAGAGGAAGTGCATTTCTTCCACACCCCTTTCCCCTCTTATTGTTGGCCTAAGTCATGAGATCCCAGAGTCCGAACTGGCTGTATGTCTCTCCTGATTTCTTTGAAGATCTTACTTGGACACCCAGGCTCCATTTTTCCTCAACTTCCCAAATCCATCAGGGCTCTGGCTAGATGAAATGAATTCAAGGAAAAGTCAGTTTTTTGGTCAGCAGCAAACAAATAGCAAGTTTTCAAATAGAAAAGAGCCAAGGAGGGGTATGAAACTACCCAGGCATGAGCCTTAAAAACCTTTTGTGCCACATACAGTCTCCCTCCATGAAAGCTGAGCTTTCTGGCGACCGAGATCTCTAGGAGATTTCTCCATGCTCTCTTTCCTGTGCTCTGAAGCAAGGAGAAGCTTAGAGCTTCATAGAGCTGGGGAGAGCATCTGAGGTACAAGCCAGAGCAGAGGCAGGGGTCACACTCGAGGATAAGAAACTAGTTCAGCAGGAAGCGGGCACTCCAGGCCTGCGAGGGATCATGTGGTCAGAGTGTCCAGTCCCACCTCAGATGTTTACACAGCAAATGTCACTTGATGGTAAAAAGCTCTCTAGGGAAAGCAATTAAGAACAGTACCTTGCTGTAGCCGGAAGGCTGACCTGATAGCACCCTAAAGTCTCTCTCTATCCTTCTTTGTGCTCAGGTAATTTTAACTACTCCCTGCTTAGCTGTGACTTTTTCATTCAAAGACGCTTAATTATCGGTGTCTGACATCTTGAATTATCAGAAAAGTATGGGGGCACCCTTTACCACCTTCTTCCTCCCTCTCCTTGCAGGGACAATGGTTCTGCCCAACTAAAATGACTGATCTTTCCTCTTAAACAAGGGCTAAAAATTTCCCTTTGGTTCCCCCCTGGCAGTTTCTAAGACTGTGCTCTAAATTTCTGACACTCATAGACCATTTGGATCAACTTCCTCAGTTTACAGATGATTGCAGAGATTGAGACTCAAGAAGGTCATGGCAGTAAAGGGCAAAGTGTGGATTTGAATTCAGGTCCTCTTACTCAAAACCCAGCGTTCTTTTCTTCCACACTCTTGATTTATAGTGAATTTGGAACCCATCGTTTGGAATCCATAATTTTCTGGTTGTCCTCTGTTCTTCGGTATTTTGAGTTGATAATTCGGAAGAGAAAAGGCCCACATTGATGTTTTAAGTGTAGGGAACTCTGTCTCCTTTTGCTAGATGTAGATGCCTTATGATTTAGTATATATATAATAAGTTTTAGGAAACCTAGAAGTTAAGGGACTTGGGTCAGAGGTGGGATCTGAGGGATCTTGCTAACGCTTGCCCTGTTTCCAAAGAATGATCTGTTTTAACTGTCAAAGCACTGCACAAACATTAAATGATTGCCCTTCTTAAGCCTCATCATACCGGTTTGAATCTGATCAATGCTCCCATTTTATATCTGGAGGAAGGGATACAAAATAGGTGGACTTTATTTACAGAAACAATCACTGTATAGACAGCCATTTGTTATTGCCATATACTTAGCAAGAAGCAGTACGGCATAGTGGATGGAAGGCTAATGTCAGCAATCTGGCTTGAAGTCCTGTCCCTACCCATAGACGGTGAAGGCTAAGTCACTAAGCCCTTAGCAAGCTGGGGCATTCTCCAAGTCTATAAACGACAAACAAGTTGTGGAAGCTGCCGATGCAATGACCAATCACAGTTTCATAGGACTCAAGATGAAGCATCCTCTTCCCCTCCAGGTAGAGAGGTGATGAGCTCAGAGAGAAGCCGCAAGCACATTTTTTCTTTTTTGGACATGGCTAAATCAGGAGTAGAATACCTGTCTATTGAGATAGCTAGATAGACAGACAGATAGATATTTATAGTGGGTTTGTTTTTCTTGTATTCTTAATGGGGAGGGAGGGAAAGAAAAGACAAAAAGAAATTGATACTAGAAATAAAATCAAAATGAATTCAAAATTTTATTTATTTTCCATATACTGCTCATTTTTGTAAGCGAATAATCTTTTTGTTTTTTTAAACCCTTGAACTTCGGTGTATTGTCTCATAGGTGGAAGATTGGTAAGGGTAGGCAATGGGGGTCAAGTGACTTGCCCAGGGTCACACGGCTGGGAAGTGTCTGAGGCCGGGTTTGAACCTAGGACCTCCTGTCTCCAGGCCTGACTCTCACTCCACTGAGCTACCCAGCTGCCCCCCTGTAAGCGAATAATCTTATAAAACCAAAACTCTTAAACAGGAACCCAAATAAACAAGTGATAAATCATATGCTTTAATCTGCATTCTGTCTCTGGAGGTGGAGAGCATTCTTTGTCAGAAGTTCCTTAGAACTGTCCTGGGTCTTAGTTAAACTGAATAATAATAATAATAATAATAATAATAGTTATGACTGATATCCAAACACCAGACATTGTTCATTCTATTTATGAGAAGACTCATTCATAAGATGGGGACCGAGACAGACAAAGGGTAAAGAATGAGGTCACCCTAGAAGGTGGCCGGAGGCAAAAACAGGGAGTCTCTTTGGAAGCCTTGGGTTTCTGAGCTTTTTCTCACAGATGGAACTCTCCCGGAGGCACCTTATTTTGCCCTCGGAGGACACCTGGGATCTGTGAGGCTCTCCCTTTCATTTCAGTGTGTGAAGGTGTACGTGTGAGTCAGCGTGTTGACCTGTGGCAGTGCCTGGGATAGTTACAAACGATGTGAATGTCTCTTTGTTGGAGCTATGCTCTCTTGAACTTTCTGGTACTAATAATGTGTACTAATAATGGTGACATGTACACAGTGCCTGGAAGACTGCAGAAACTACACATGATCTCATCTGATTCTCACGATGACCTTGTGAAGCATATAATCCTGGCAATAATATTATCCCCATTTCACAGAAGAGGAGACAACCTTTGTTTAAGAACAGAGGTCCTGAACTTTTTTTTATATACTTTGTTAACTGCATTTTAATATAATTACTTTTTGTTGAAACCCTGTGTATTTTATTTGGTGTGTTTAAAAAAGATTATCCTGGGGTCGGTAGGTGGTACAGTGCCTAGAGCACCAGACCTAGAGTCAAGAGGCTCAGAGTTCAAATCCGGCCTTAGATACTGCCTAGCTGTGTGACCCTGGGCAAGTCACTTAAGGCCTTTTACCTAGCCCTTACCCTTCTGTCTTAGAATTGTTACCAGGACAGAAAGTGAAGGCTAAAAAAAAAAAAAAAAATTATTCTGAGAATGGGTCCTTAGGCTTTGCCAGACTGTCACAAGGGTCCATGAAACACTCAAAAAAGGCTAGGAAGTCCTGATTTAAGAGGTTAAGTGACTGATCCCACAACTAGTCAAGTGTCAGGGAAGGAATGAAATTCATGATAATTTTTTTTCTTTAAATGCTTACCTTCTAGGGGGCAGCTTGGTAGCTCAGTGGATTGAGAGCCAGGCCTAGAGACGGGAGGTCCTAGGTTCAAATCTGGCCTCAGACACTTCCCAGCTGTGTGACCCTGGGCAAGTCACTTGCTCCCCATTGCCTAGTCCTTACCATTCTCCTGCCTTGGAACCAATACACAGTATTGATTCTAAGACAGAAGGTAAGCATTTATTTATTTGTTTGTTTTTTAAACCCTTACTTTCCATCTGGGAGTCCATACTGTGTATTGGCTCCCAGGCAGAAGAGTGGTAAGGGCTAGGCAATGGGGATCAAGTGACTTGCCCAGGGCCACACAGCTAGTATCATGATAATTTTTATGGCCTTCAACGTCCCTTAGAACCATAATGAGTTGTAGAGGACCAGCCTAGCAACAAAAGAGCAAGTTACTGAATTTTCAGCCAGTCCCCAAATACATTTTGTCCTTTTATCTCTTTTCTTACTTGACACTTTATCCCTCCATGAGTTTTAGGTAGGAAAATCTACCCTATCCTCCTCATACTCCAGTTTCTAATGAAAGACTGTCCTTTCTGTAAAATCCTAAAGGATCTTATCTATGGTATCAGAGGGTCAAACCCTCCCGGTATCCCAAAGCCCAGGAAGAGATTTTAGCTGGTTGTACCTTTTATGACTCTGGGAAAAGGTTGCCTCTTTATCTCCCAGATAGAGTTAAACAGCCTGAGTCACCAGGACTTTCCTTCCCTTTGCTAATCAAATAAAGTTAAACATTAATGTAATTCTTTGTTCCTATTGTTTAAAGGCTAAACTTCAGCAGGCCCTGAATAATCATGTGAACAGCTCTGATCTAGAGGTAGAGTCCTAGTGGGCAACCTCTAAATGTAGTGAGTGGCAAGTACCTCCTCTTGGAATCTGGTGGAAGGACCGGAGGACTTTGATGCTAGCATATCTTTTTTCTTAACATTTTTTCCTCTTGAAATGTTCAATTGATATTCTTTCTTTTGTTTATATCATCATCACTTCCCGTTGACCCGCCCTATCTCCCTCTAGCCCCTCCTAAGTAGAATTCTCCTTTGTAATGAACTGTACAGTCAAGCAAAACAATTCAGTACATTGGCCAGTAACTAGGGCTCATTAATTCCAGGGCTTTTGCTTCCACCTTTGTCCTGGTCCATTTACCATGTAATCCAATTATAGTTGTTTATTTGTCTTGTTTTTTAAGAATCTATTTACCTGATGTTGTGGCTTGGTTTTGAAAGATTACTTGGCTGTTATTGGTTGGGAGAGCTTTCCATGCATCATCACTGACCCTACAGGAGGGGAAACTGAGATAGAGGGACCTCTGAGCTGGAATTCAGCTGATGAAGGGAGGGCACTCTCACACACACACACACACACACACACACACACACACACACACAGCATAGCAGAAGCCCTGGATTTCCTCTCTAGACCTGAGTTCTCATCAGGGCTCTTTGAATTGGACTGACTAGAATAGTCTCAGCTGTGCCACTTACTCGGAGACACTGGGCAAACAGCCCACAGGATATGATGAGTGGTCTGCAGTGTGGCAGGAGCTCTCTGTGTGTGAAGAAAGGGAAAGAAAGGCAACCTGCAGATTTCATTTCAACAAACTATGTACTATTTCACAATAAAATCATTGATGCAGAGCCACACTGTCTCCTTTCCCCTTGATTAATCACCCCCCTCACTCATAACTTAATATGATCACCAGGAGCTAGACTGGGACCTGCTGCTTTGTCACCACTGGGGATGCATTTCAGAAGTAGTCCCAATGCTCCAAACAATTCAGCCTTGTCTAGATTTCCCTGCCTACCTTCATTCTACTTCCCTGTCTGCCTGGACTCTCTTCTCCTCCTTTGTATGCCCTCTTTCCTTCAACTCACTTTAGCCCTTCCTCCTCTTTGCCATGAATTTTAGGGGAAACAAAGTCAGAGGGGAATAAAGTAATCTTTTGCTTTTTATGGAACCAATTAACTTCAGTGTTAGAGGAGGGAGGTCCCTAATGAAAGCTACAAAAGTAGGTTAGAGAGGGAGCAGCTAGGTCGCTTGGTGAGCCAGACCTAGAAATGGGAGATTCTAGGTTCAATTTTGACCTCAGATACTTCCTAGCTATGTGGACCTGGGCAAGTCACATAACCTCTATTGCTTACTGTTCTTTTGACTGGAACCAATACACAGTATTGATTTTAAGATGGAAGGTAAAGGGTTATTTAAAAAAAGGAGGTTGGTGTCAGATGAAAGGCTTTGAATGATAAACTAAAGAATTTAGACTTTATTTTTAGTAAACAAAGGGATCCTGTAAAGAATACTGGGATGTAGCCCTGGGTTTTATACCTCATTAATCTCTACTTATATGACCTTCCTTATCCCCCTCTAACTCCTCTAGTCTGCATAGGCTAATCGTAGGATCTTAGAGGTGGATGGGAATTTAAAGATCATCTATTCCAAGGCCTATACATGCCCCCTTTCAATTGTTTTTCAGTGATGTCAGACTCTTTAAGACCCCATTTGGGCTTTTCTTGGTGAAGATACTGGAGTTGTTTGCCACTTCCTTCTCCAGCTCATTTTGCAGATGAGGCAAACAGGGTTAAGTGATTTGTCTGGATCACGTATCTGGTAAGTGTTCAACGCCAGACTCAAATATGAGTTTTCCTGACTTCAAACCAGCCACCTAGCTCACTTCTAAACACCTAAGGAGATCATAGAAAATGGAAAAGGATCCATACATACACAAATATTTAGAGCAGTTCTTTTAGTAGCAGCAAAGAATTGGACACTGAGGAGATGCCCATCAACTGGGAAATGACTTGAATGAGTCGTGGTATATGAATGTGATGGAATGCTATTGTGCTACCAAATGATGAAGAGAATGGTTTCCAGAAAAACCTGGGAAGACTTATATGAACAGTTGTGGAATAAAGTGAGCAGATCAGGAGAACAATGTACCCAGGATTGGCAATATTATAATGACAATCACTTGTGAAAGAGTAACTTTGATTAATATAGTGATCCACAACAACTTCAAAGGATTCATAATGAAAAATGCTATCTACTTCCAGAGAGAGAACTGATTGGCTGGGATTGCAGGCTTAAGCATTCCCCCACCCCCTTTCCCACCCAGAAGATGGCTAATGCAAAAATATGTTTTGTGTGACTTCATATGTATTTCTTGCCTCTTTAATGTGTGTGGGGAGAACGGGTAAGGAGGGAGAGAATCTGTAACTGAAAATCAAATTTTTAAAAAATAGGGGATCTTTTCCAAACTCCTTCATTTTTTAGGAGAGGAAACTGAGACCCAAAGGTATAAAATGACTTCAACGAGGTCGCAGAAGTAGGCAGAAGAGGACCAGAGTAGTCCCTGAACATCAGTGATCTGATGTCAAGGAAGGGCCCAACTAAATATAATCATGAATAGTGGGAGCCTAGTCTGGGTCACTGACCCACTTAAAGAGAGATTCTACCATCACAAAATTCGTTTTTTTTCCTTGGATGTTTCTCATCGATGTCTCATTATTGGCTGGCTAACTGGCATCTACCTTGGGAGTTTCCTCCTCTATTTAAGTCTTGTTTATTTGTTATTTATATAATTTTGGTACTATTATTCTACCATTTTGAAGAGCCCGCTCTTCGCTTGGGGTGGGGGGGATCCTCCGGAGATGGGATGGTGTGGTGAAAATGAAATGAAAATGAGCCAGAATGCAAGTGGAATTGCAGAGGCTGTTCTCTGTTTCCATCTGCTGATTTTTATTTTTATACCCTTTTTTTCTTTATGATCTCATACAGGTTTTGATTTTCCCATACATTCAAAATCACATATTAACTTTTGAAATATCATATGACTGGCATTTAGTAATTATCCTATAGTGATTAAACAAAGAAGCAAGCTTGTCAAGCATTATTCATTATGGAATGGCTTAGTTGGAACTTTATTATTTTCAGCCATTCGTAAGGTACAAGAACATCGTTTCCTAGTTAAGCATAATGGTTGATTATATTTTAACTAATTAAACCTTGCATATTCTTACTTTATGCTATTCATACCTATCATCAATCAAGAAGATAGTTATGGTAGTTGATTACATCAAATAAGATACAATAATATCAGTCTGGTCCAAATTTTGTTCCCATTATATTCTTTCATTTTTCACTATTTTTCTTTTTTTTAAATTTTAAACCCTTAACTTCTGTGTATTGACTTATAGGTGGAAGAGTGGTAAGGGTAGGCAATGGGGATCAAGTGACTTGCCCAGGGTCACACAGCTGGGAAGTGTCTGAGGTCAAATTTGAACCCGGGACCTCCTGTCTCTAGGCCTGGCTCTCAATCCACTGAGCTACCCAGCTGCCCCCTTCACTATTTTTCAAAGTATATTTGTTGTTCTTTTTGCTATAGGGTTAATAAGAATGCAGTTCTGGAAGGGTGATTTTGTGCTAATTTGTCATTCCCCTGTTTTCCTAGTATTTCACTGTTTCCTTGGTCTGTGGAAGTTTGGGAACAAACCCAGGCCAGGTACATTCTTGCTGGGGAATTTAGAAACTTGCATTAACTCACTAGCTGCTGGTTTATTATGGGGATGATTCTAGGAGGAGTTTCTGTATTATGGGGGTTTGTTTAGAGTTTTATTTTGGGATAGTGGGTAGTCTGTGACTGTGGTTGTTCTTGCCATAAATTTGTATTGTTTTTCTGTGTCTCCCTGGGGCTGAATAAGAATACTGATTGCAATAGTTTCAATACAAGTGAATGCTACTGAGAAAAGAGTCACATAGGAGAAACTGAGTGAGAAATTTCCATCCTTCTGACACCTGCTTTGCAGGTTTGTCAGAGCTGCTGACGAGCTGTGCTAAACGTCACAGGCTTTGATGGCTTCCTGCATACCATTGCGTCAGACATGCTGCCAGAAAAATAGCTTCTTTTTTGATCTGGATGCTGTTGGATTAAAGTAGCTGTTCAAAGAAATATAAAAATATAAAAATTTGAAAAAGGACCCTCCCAGCCAAGGTGGGGAAACTTACAAGTCTGCTTATAGTTAAGAGTAAATTTGTCTGAGCTATTTTGACCATCACTTATGAAAATTAAGAAATTGTATCTCTTCATAAATAGTATGTATTGAAGTTGAACCATCTTTGACCCAACTTAGTAACAACAGACCTTAAATTCCAAGATTTCATTTTGCCTTAGGGGTTATTAGGCAATACAGACATGCTCTTCTGGAGATTTACTGTCTTCAGCCTTTTCTAGACTCTTGAATGTGTGAAACTCCAGAATGTGGTTATTTTAAATTTACAAGGAAAGATAAATAAAATGTTCTTACATGCTCTTCATTAACTGTTATTGGGGGGGAGGGGTGAAGGTCAAAAGGGAAACTGGGACTGATTGCCATAAACTTAACCTAGAGGCCATATAAATCAATCAATCAATCAATATTTATTAAGTGCTGGGGATACTAGAAAAGCCAAGAAAAATGCGAACAGTACCCACCACCTTAAAACTGAACTTAAACTCAATATAACAAGTCACCTTAAAAATTCACAAGTCAGTCAATAAATAGTTATGAAGGGCCTATTATGTGCCAGCCATTGGTTCCAAGCACTGGAGGATACAAAAGAGGCAAAAGATAGTCCCTGCCCTCAAAGAGCTCACAGCCTAATAGGGGAGACCAAAAGCAAGCACAAACAAGCTAGAGACAGGATAAAGAGGAAACAACTAAAAGAGGGAAAAATATAAAAGATACTCCTTTCTTTACAGAACCATTAAAGATTTTTTTTTTAATTTTAAACCCTTAACTTCTGTGTATTGACTCATAGGTGGAAGAGTGGTAAGGGTAGGCGATGGGGGTCAAGTGACTTGCCCAGGGTCACACAGCTGGGAAGAGTCTGAGACCGGATTTGAACCTAGGACCTTCCCGTCTCTAGGCCTGGCTCTCAATCCACTGAGCTACCCAGCTGCCCCTCCATTAAAGATTTTTGAGCAAGATTAAGGACTTTAAAAGAACTGCTTTAGACAAAAAAAACTGAATTAAGGATACCTAAGCTTCCTTCCAGCACAAAAATTACAAAATCCTTTTGTTGTCTAAAAAACTCATACATGGAGCATCAAGTGGGTCAGTGGATTGAGAGCAAGGCCTAAAGAGGTCCTGTATTTAAGATACCTCAGATACTTCCTAGCTGTGTGACCCTGGGCAAGTCATTTAATCCCAATAAGCCCTTAGTGTTCTTCTGCCTCAGAACCAATACTTAGTATCAATTCTAAGATGAAAGGTAAGGGTTTTTTAAAAAAAAACCAAAAACCTCATACATAAATTATCTCTAAAGGCAGATAATATTATCCTGGGACTCTGGAAGGTTTTCCTTTTTACTCTTCATCCCTGCTCCACCTATCTGTTTCTGCCTCCCCTATCCAAGCTAGCTAAACACAGCAGCTGGCAAGCAGGACTCCAAGTGTGATCTAGTTCTCAATCATGTGATGTGGCTTTAAATATGAGTTAAAGGAGACATGGAGAGTCTTGTGTTAATAGTTAAGATAGGCGGGAGTGAGGGGACATCTAGGAAGAAAGGCCTGGGTCAGTTTAACTCTGGCATTTATGTTAGGCGAGGAGCTCTTAATCCTTCCAGGACACAGTTCTGGAGATTTCTCTTTTAGCTATTCATTTGTTGGCTGCTTCCTTGGCTTTTCATGGGTGATTCATGGTAGTCAGGAATCAGGCAAAGAATTTGGATGATCTCACTAATGACTTTGCAGATCACTTTCTTGGCAAAACTCTTACATAGCATCTGTGTGGGATGGGGATCTGTCATCTGTTCATGTAAAAATATTATTATTGATACAAGTCAACTGATTTTTAAAAAATGGCCTCATTGAAATGAACATTTAAAAACCAGATCAACTTTTTTTAAAAGCACTCTTTTTAGAGTTGTTTTCTTTTGATCAACTTTTAAAAAGTTTTCTCACAATCTGCTCCAAATACCTTAAGGTTTTAGCCAAAACAGAATTAAATCAATGAATAAGCATTTATTTTTTAATAACCAAAACCAAGTTTTGCTTCCAAGGCAAAAGAGCGGTAAGGGGTTAGGCAACTGGGATTAAGTGACTTTCTCAGGGTCACACAGCTAGGAAGTATCTGAAGTCAAATTTGAATCCAGGACTCTTGACTTTAGGCCTGGCTCACTGAGCTACCTAGGTGCCCCAACAAGCATTTATTGAGCACTTTGGTTCTGAGCTGTGCTCTGAGGGTAGAAAGACAAAGAATGAAAGAATCCCTACTCTTAAGAAATTTATCATCTAATGGGAGGGATAACACAGAGTGGGCTCCATCCATATTACAAGCATATGAAACATAAATAAGAAGATCGTTAAGGAAGAAGGATCTTAACAGCTGGAAGTTGAGCTGTTTCCTGAAGGAAGGGCAGTAGTGACAAAGGAGAAGGCTAGTAGTACAAAGGTTCCAAGAAATGAGATGGTGTAAAGAGATAGAAAAAAAGCCAGCTTGTCTGGATCTTAAGAGCATGAGAAGGAGATTAATGTATAATGAGGCTGGAGTGATAGGTTGGGGCTAGTTTGGGAAGGGCTTTAAAAGTTTAAGCAGTTTTAAAAAAAATGTTTTATGTTTTTTGAGTAGAGGAGTGACATGGTTAAATTATTTTGACAGCTGTGCCCAGGCACAGAGAGACAAATTGGGAGGCAGCTAGGTGAATATAGACCCAGGCCTGAAGTCAGGAGGTCCTGAGTTCAAAACTGACCTCAAATGCTTCCTAGCTGTGAGACGCTGGGTAAGTCACTTAACCCTAATGGCCTAGTTCTTACCACTTTTATGTCTTGGAACTGATATTTAGTATTGATTCTGACAGAAGTTAAGGGTTTAAGTTTTTTTTTAAAGAGATCATTGGTAATTTTAGACAGAACAAGTTTAGTTGGATAATGAGGCCAGAAACCAAATTGCTCAAGAATGAGGAATGGAGAGCAGATAAAATAGAGGCAATGGGGGTAGACATCTTCTTTGTGATTCTGGCAAAGAAAGGAGGAATATCGGATGATAGTTTGGGGATGATAGGAACTAATGAAGTTTTTCTTTTAAAGATCAGGGAAAGGTGGGTAAATATCAAGGCAATAGGGAAGAAATGAGCAGAGAGAGAGGCTGAAGATTAGGAGGAGGAATCATTGAATGGGGAAATCACTTAGAGAAATTGGGAGACTGGGGGGGGGTCTTGGCAAGAAGAAGGAAAATCTTATTATCAGAGACAGAGAGAAAGGTGATGAGAGTGAAGGAAGATGTCAAGGGGTTCTGAGATGAAGAGAAAGGGAGGAGATGGAACTCATGACTAATTACCTCCATTTTCTCAGTAAATTGTAACATCAATTAGAGGTTTGCCTCCAGAGAAGCTCTAGCACTTGATGGCCCCACCCCTGTGTGGGCAAGAACTCCTTTCCTAGTTCCTCCCTTCAGGATTTCCATGGTTGTACCTTTTTTTGTAACTCAGAGGACCCTTGTGGGATATGGAAGTTGGAACAGAGTTATTTAAATCTGCCTAGGAGAGATGATGGAGAAGGGAATGTCCATCAAATTGGCTTTCTCCTGCATTTACTCATCAAGCCTCTTCTACCAGAATATTCTTTCCCCATTTTGGTGATCAAGGAAATTCATAATGGTCCAGATTAATTGAATTTTCCCCTACTTTTAGGGAGCCATAATAATATAGAACAATATTCTCTCTGGATCATCTAAAATCCTTAGTTGTCGATCCCTGAATTTTTTTTTTTGTTGATTCCTGAATTTTGAAAGAGCATCTCCCTCTGTGTCCTTAACTGATGATAGCCTCATTCAGCTGCACTTAATCCCCCCCAGGACAGATACACACACACACACACACACACAACTATCTTAGAGAAAAATTTCTTTTGAAAATGCATGCCATACAGAGAAAGTGAATACTTTAAAAAGAAATGGGGGGGATCACTGGAATAGACTTGGGGTGAGGTCAGCAAGACAGTGTATGATAAACCCAAAAAGCCCAAATTTTGGGACAAAAATCCACTATTTGACAAAAACTGCTGGGAAATTTGGAAAACAATATGGGAGAGATTAGGTTTAGATCAACATCTCACACCCCACACCGAGATAAATTCCGAATGGGTGAATGACTTGAATATAAAGAGGGAAACTATAAAAAAATTAAGTGAACACAGAATAGTACACCTGTCAGATCTCTGGGAAAGGAAAGATTTTAAAACCAAGCAAGAGTTAGAGAAAATTACAAAATGTAAATTTAATGGTTTTGATTATATTAAGCTAAAAAGCTTTTGTACAAACAAAAACAATGTAGTCAAAATCAGAAGGGAAACAACAAATTGGGAAAAAATCTTTATAACAAAAAACTCTGAAAAGGGTCTAATCACTCAAATATACAAGGAGTTAAAGCAATTGTATAAAAAATCAAGCCATTCCCCAATTGATAAATGGGCAAGAGACAGGAATAGGCAATTTTCAGGTAAATAAATCAAAAGTATCAATAAGCACATGAGAAAGTGTTCTAAATCTCTAATAATTAGAGAAATGCAAATCAAAACAACTCTGAGGTATCACCTCACACCTAGCAGATTGGCTAAAATGAAAGAAGGGGAGAGTAATGAATGTTGAAGGGGATGTGGCAAAATGGGGACATTGATGCATTGCTGGTGGAATTGTGAAATGATCCAACCATTCTGGCTGGCAATTTGGAACTATGCCCAAAGGGCTATAAAAGACTGCCTGCCCTTTGATCCAGCCATACCATTGCTGGGTTTGTACCCCAAAGAGATCATAGATAAACAGACTTGTATGAAAATATTTATAGCTGCGCTTTTTGTAGTGGCAAAAAACTGGAAAATGAGGGTATGTCCTTCAACTGGGGAATGTCTGAACAAATTGTGGTATATGCTAGTGATGGAATACTATTGTGCTAAAAGGAATAATAAACTGGAGGAATTCCATGCAAATTGGAGAGACCTCCAGGAAGTGATACAGAGTGAAAGGAGCAGAGCCAGAAGAACATTGTACACAGAGACTGATATACTATGGTAAAATCAAATGTAATGGGCTCCTGTACCAGCAGCACTGCAATGACACAAGACAGCTCTGAGGGATTTATGGTAAAGATGCTACCCACATTCAGAGGAAGGACTTCAGGAGAGGAAACATATAAGATAAACAATTGCTTGAATGCATGGGCTGAGGCGGACATGAATGGGAAATAGACCCTGAACAAGGACACATGTTACAACCAGTGGAAATGTGCGTTGGCCATGGGTGGGAGGAGAGTGGGGTGTGAAGGGGAAAGTAGGGGCATAAAGTATGTAAACAGGTTAAAAAGGAATATTAATAAATGTCTAATAATATTTAAAAAAAAAAGAAAATACTGAAAGGGGGAGCTAGGTGACTCAGTGGATTAAGAACCAGGCCTAGAGATGGAGGTCCTAGGTTCAAAATAGGCTCAGACACTTTCTAGCTTAATGTGATTTTGGGTAAGTCACTTAACCCCCATTCAGTAGCCCTTTCTTACTCTCCTGCCTTGGAACCAATATGGAGTATTACTTCTAAGATAGAAGGTAGGATTAAAAAAAAAGAAAGAAAAAAAACTCTGACAGGGGTTTAATTACTCAAATATACAAGGAGTTAAATCAATTGTATAAAAAAATCAAGCCATTCCCCAATCGATAAATGGGCAAGGGACATAAATAGGCAATTTTCACATAAAGAAATCAAAACTATCATTAAGCACATGAGAAAGTGCTCTAAATCTCTAATAATTAGAGAAATGCAAATCAAAACAACTCTGAGGTATCACCTCACACCTAGCAGATTGGCTAAAATGAGAGAAGGGGAGAACAATGAATGTTGGAGGGGATATGGCAAAATTTTGACTTTAATGCATTGCTGGTGGAGTTGTGAACTGATCCAACCATTCTGGATGGCAATTTGGAACTATGCTCAAAGGGCTATAAAAGAATGCCTGCCCTTTGATCCAGCCATACCATTGTTGAGGTTGTACCCCAAAGAGATCATAGATAAACAGACATGTACAAAAATATTTACAGCTGCACTTTTTGTGGTGGCAAAAAACTGGAAAATGAGGGTATGCCCTTCAATTGGGGAATAGCTTAACAAATTGTGGTATATGCTGGTGATGGAATACTATTGCACTCATAGGAATAATAAACTGGAGGAATTCCATGTGAACTGGAAAGACCTCCAGGAATTGATGCAGAGCGAAAGGAGCAGATCCAGAAGAACATTGTACACAGAGACCAATATACTGTGGTAAAATCTAATGTAATGGACTTCTGTACTAGCAGCAATGCAATGACCCAGGACAGTTCTGAGGAACTTATGGTAAAGAATGCTACCCACATTCAGAGGAAGAACTGCAGCAGTGGAAACACAGAAGAAAAGCAACTGCTTGAACACATGGGTTGAGGTGGACATGATTGGGGATGTAGACTCGAAACTAACACTCCAACGCAACTATCAACAATTTGGAAATAGGTCTTGATCAATGACACATGTTAAAACCAGTGGAAATGTGCATCGGCTATTGGGTGGGGAGTGTGGGGGGTGAAGGGGAAAGTAAGAGCATGAATCATGTAACCATGTTAACTTTTCTAAAAAATAAAAATTATTAAATGGAAAAAAAAGAAATGGGGGTGAGGGGGCAGCTAGAAGGCTCAGTGGATTGAGAGCCAGTCCTAGAGATGAGAGGTCCTGACTTCAAATCTGACCCTCAGATACTTCCTAGCTGTGTGACCCTGGGCAAGTCACTTCATTCCCATTGCCTACTAGCCCTTACCACTCTTCTGCCTTGGAACCAATACACAGTATTGATTCTGAGACAGAAGGTAAGGGTTTAAAAAAAAAGGAAGAAAGAAATGAAGAATGGAATATAGCACAGTCTGATAAGTTAGAGCTAGGTAAGAGACAAGATGGTAGAGATTCCATTACTATCCTCTGCAAATGGAAAGTCACTTCTATTTTGCAGTGGCTCTCAGTAGCCCCTCGATATTTGGCTATAGGCTTTACTCTTCATTTTGACATCTAATCTGCAGATTTATAGTCATGGCAACACACAGTGGTAACAACAGTAGGGGATCTGGGGAAGAGGAAAAAATTCTCCCATGATCTCCTCCTCTCTTAAAAGATCTCTTTTCTTTGTGAGCACATAGTTCACTCTTGTTTCTTGTGAGATGTCCATTATCTCTTCTTCTCCAGGACAATGAACAGGGACATTTCTAGTGGGTATTAGAGAAGCTCCGTGTTGACTGCTTTAGAGTGTTTGTTTTAGTGTCCCTAACATGCTTGTTTCAGCAGTGTGTGAATGCTGGCTTTGGGTCCCTTTGGGGATGGCAAGGTAGACTTCTTGATACCAAAACCAACATCTCCTTGAGAAAAATGTTTCTTTTAAAAACAAACAAACAAACAAACAAACAAACCCTGGCCTTACATCTTAGAATTAATACTGTGTTTTGGTTCCAAGAGAGAACAGTAAGTACTAGGCAATGGGGGTTAAGTGACTTACCCAGCATCGTATAGCTAAGAAGTATCTGAGGGTCACATTTGAACCCAGGACCTCCTGTCTCCAGGCTTGGCTCTCAATCCACTGAATCACCTAGCTGCCTCCCCAAAAAACTATATTTTCAAAGTCTTATTGTCTGAGCTGATCTTATCAGGAAGGCTTTATACATTGAGAAATATGTCTCCCATGATATTTGAAGATTTCTGATTCTTGATTAGATATGTCTTTGCATGCTTTATGAAGTGGTCCACCATCATGAAAATTTGTCTTATGTTCTGTCTCCCTTCAGAGACAGAAAATTCCAATAAATTTCAAAGGTTTGCCAATGTTTATATTCTCCAAATATGGAGCATGAGTAGGTAGTATTTCTCTTTGCATGTCTCATATTCCTCAATTATACCTCCAGTATAATTAATTTTTTTTTTATCCTGGGACTCCATTCTAGGAGCATAGGGCCACAACCAGTAGGCAATGGGTCACACAGTCGCTCAGGGTCACCCAGCTGGGAAGTGTCTGAGCCCGGACTTGAACCTAGGACCTTTCGTCTCTAGGTCTGGCTCTCAATCCACTGAGCTAGCCCAGCTGCCCCTACTTTAGGTTGCAGTTTCTTTAGCAGATGTAGTTTTTTACAGGGTGGGGTTGCTAGCCCCACGCCCAACCCTCCTCCTTTTTCATCCTGGCTAGGGACCGTCCTTGGCCCAGGAGTGGTAAGGGTGGGCAATAGGGGTCAAGTGACTTGCCCAAGGTCACACAGCTGGAAGTGTCCAAGGCCGGACTTGAACCTAGGACCTCCAGTCTCTAGGTCTGGCTCTCAATCCACTGAGCCACCCAGCTGCCCCAGTATAATTAATTAGACCAGTAATTTTTTTTTTAGTTTTTTTTATTAGCTCTAAGACTTTATCATAACCCAAATATCCAAAGCCGTCATAGAAAGCTATTGTGGACATATTTTTTTATGACCATCATGGTTTGGATAGCACCAACTTTTTTCCTAATACCATATGTCAAATTATGACAAATTATGACAGACTGATACAACATTCCATTGCAGAGTTATTGATTTCTTCCATTTTCTCCATAATAAGATGCTTTCAAGGGGCTGGAACTCAAATCTTTTACATTACTTATTTGCTTCTTGGCTTGCATCACTTGTAGAAGCTCTTAATCAGCCATCTGTTCCTTGAACAAGACATTCTATCTCTCAACTCTGGACATTTTCTCTGGTTCTGCCTCCTCCACTCTGACTATTGGTCTCCTTGGCTTCCTTTAAGTTTCAACCAAAATCCTGCCTTTTATACATTCCCCAATAGAGATTTCTGATTCTTGATTCATGTCTTTGCATGCTTTGTGAAGTGGTCCATCACCTTTTTTTTTAGAGGAAGCTTTCCCCAATCTCTCTTAATTCCAGCGTTTTTCTTCTTTGAATCATTTACTCTATATATCTTGCTTTGAATATATGCTTTTGCATATTATCTCTCCGGTTAGATTGTAAGCTTGTTGAGGGCAGGAATATCCCCATTGCTTAGTGGAGTACCCAGCACATAGTAGGCACCTATGTTTATTGATATTTGTTATATTTACAATTATATCATATTTATTATAATATTTAAAATCAAATTATAATCACAATAATTTATAAAAATACAATGTAATAATTATACTAGATTAGAATTATGTTTTGTAGTATCTAATAACAATTTGATAAATGTTTATTGAATTGAATCGAATCTACTCTCACTGATAGTCATCTACAGATGAATGAGACAAAGAAAGTCAGTTCATTGAAATGAGGTTGCAGTTAGCATGCATCTACTGAAAGTCACAAACTTTCAACTGTCCTACATTTTTTCTACAGTCAAAGTTCTCTGGGTGTTATAGATAGCCTCCACTCCTTGTTCATTCACCATGGCTTTGGTGTTATGTGGCCTTCGAGAGAGGGCATCTGCATTCACATCAGGCTTCTCTGACTGGTATCTAATGTTTAATTCATAGCTGGCTATTGCTGCCACAAGGTTTTGGCAAGCATTGTCTAACTTGGCACCAGAGAGCGTAAGCCAATGGACTGTTGTCAGTTCACACTTGCAACTTTGCTCCACATATGTAGTCTTTTAATTGCTTAGTAACAGTTCACTTCAAAGCTGAGCACTCCAGCTTATTTTTATATGTGGAGTAGCCAAACAAATCATGATATTTTAAGGTAATGGAATATTATTTTCTTGTAATATATGACAAAAGGAATAGATTCATAGAAACCCAGGAGGACTTGTATGAACTGATAGAGAATAAGGTGAGTAGAACCTAGAGAATAATTTATGTGATGGTCACGATATTGTAAAGGAAAATATTTTTTTAATTTATTTTTAATTTATTTTTTAAACCCTTAACTTCTGTGTATTGGCTCCGTGGTGGAAGAGTGGTAAGGGTGGGCAGGAAAAGAGTTTTGAAAGACTTTAGAACTCTCTCTGATCATTGCAAAAACCAGTTATAACTGCAGCAGAATGAAGAAGAATCATGTTACCCATCTTTTGGTGGAGAGATCATAGACTGGACTAGAACAAACCATACATTCTCAGACATAGCCAAAAGATGGATTTGTTTTGCTTGACTCAGTTTATTGACTTTAAGACAGGCCTTTCATTTTATTTTATTTTTATAGGGGAAGAGAAGATTTGTGGGACTTGAAGGAGTAGTTTTAGCAAATCCATCAGTCAATCAATCAATCTTTTTTTTTATTAGACATTTATTAATATTTGTTTTTAACCTGTTTACATACTTTATGCCCCTACTTTCCCCTTCACCCCCCACTCTCCTCCCACCCATGGCCAACGCACATTTCCACTGGTTGTAACATGTGTCCTTGT
>NC_058134.1:292233186-292249336 GCF_016433145.1 Gracilinanus agilis | reverse complement strand
TTCCTTCCTTCCTTCCTTCCTTCCATTTCTTCCATTTCTTCCTTCCTTCTATTTCTTTCTTCCTTGCTTGCTTCCTTGCTTCCTTCCCTTTTTCCTTCCTTTAAAAAAAATTAAACCCATATTTTTCATTTTAGAATCAATACTGTGCAATGGTTCCAAGGCAGAAGATCTAGGCAACGGGGATTACACAGAGTCACAACAGCTGGGAAATGTCTGAGACCAGATTTGAAGTCCTTTAATTTCTAGTCCTGGCTCTCAATCCACTAAGCCACCCAACTGCCCCACCCTCCTACTTCTTTCCTTCCTTTTTGTTTTTTAAATCATTTTTGTTATGAAATTTCTCTCCACAAACATGAACATTTCTAAAACAAAAAATGAGGAGTGCATACAGAATCATGAATCTCCATTATGTATAGTTTGTTTTTTTTAAATAATATTTTGAATTTGACATAAAAGTTCATGTCCTGTTTGTCTTTGTCCTTTTCTGAATTTACTTCTTTCTTCTCTTTATTTTTTAAATGAGTCATTGATAAAGGGCCTGTCTCCTTTTGGAATTCTTAGCAGGAAGAAAAATTATTATGATTCTTAGTCATATTAGAGATTTTTGTATTATGCCCATACTACTGTCTTCTTCTAGAGATATATCTCTATCCTTTCAATCTCTCTCTTTTTTTAAACCCTTACCTTCCATCTTGTGTATTGGCTCCAGAGCAGAAGAGTGGTAAGGGTTAGGCAATGGGTGACTTGCCCAGGGAAGTGTCTGAGGCCAGATTTGAACCTAGGATCTCCCATCTCTAGGCCTGGCTCTCAATCCACTGAGCAACCCAGCTGCCCCACCTTTCAATCTTCTTCGTTCCTTGAGAATACTTCTTGTTTTCTTTGATAGATTCATTACACTGGGAGTCTTTTTATTTTTACTCATTTTTATGGTCTTTTTTGTTCATTTTTTGTTTGATGACCTTCCAATGAGAGCTTTCTTTCCCTTCCCTTATTTCATCATTATGCTTTTATTATTATTATTATTATTTTGCATCTTCGTTGCTAATTTGAGGTGAGCTATCAGAATTGGACTTAGTCACAAGAACTCCTGCCATCTTGAAAGGACTTTAAGTTTTAAGAGCTTGGAAGTGAATGATGTGGGTAGGCTAAAGGAGGAAACCCTAGTCTGATTGATGATGACTGGAGAATAAAAATAGAAGTACTTAAAATGCTATCAGGAATGGATCCAAGAACAGAATGGGATAATCATGCAGAGCTAAGTCATTTCTTCACTTGATATCAACTAGCCAGACTGGTTCCCTTTCTCCTATTAGAAGTTCTTAACCTGGAGTCTGTGAACTAATTTTAAAAAATATTCTGATAATTATTTCAATATAGTCAGTTTCCTTTGAAATTCTACAAAAAAAATAATTTTATGATATTCACAAACATTTTTCTTGGAAGGGGACTGTAGGGTTTACCAGTCTGACAAAGGGGTTTATGGCACACAAAAAAGTTAAGAACTCTTCTCATAAACAGAAAGAGAGAAACTACTAGAATGAATTCTGCAACACCAACGGAATTCTTCCAATACTTTTTTGTAGCCATCTTGCTGATGATGGGTACACTCAAAAGGCAACAGGGATTTCTTTGACTTAGATTGTTGCACTTAGAGCAAGTTTCAGCTCTTCTGCATATAAAACACTGCTACCCATAGCACTGTAGCCACTGGAATTTAGCCTTTGTTTTAGGAAGGACTGGTTTTCCTGGAATTAGTATGTGTGTTTCTTTGTCTCTCAGAGACCATGACAGACATTTGAGAAATTTGGTGGTCAGAAAGGCTGATTAACACATTCACTCTTGTATTCTTTTTGAATATGTTTATCACCACTTCATATAGTTTCCAGAAACCCTTAAAATAGATTTAAAGGGGTCTGCTACTGCTGTTTTCCTTGCTTTTTTAACAAAAGTATTTCCTCCTATAATTTAAAAATTGCATTTATTTGTTGTTCTGTTTGTTACATTTAAATGCCCAGTTAATTCCCTCCATTCCTTTCCTCCCTCTCCCATTAAAGAAGGCATCATTTGACAAAAAAAGTTATATATAAGTATATATATGTATATATATATATACATATATATAATTATGTCTTCCTTATTTCTATTTATCAGTTCTTTCTGTAGAGGTAGACATCCGCAAACCATTCTTCTAACAACATTTCTGTTGCTGTATATAATGTTTTCTTGGGTCTGCTCATTTCACTCTTCATAATTTTATGTGATTCTTTCCAGGTTTTCTCAAAATTAATTTGTTCATCATTTCTTATGGCACAGTAGGATCCCATCACAATTATATGCCACAACTTATTTAGCCATTCCCCTGTTGATGGGTATCCCTTCTATTTTCCTTGATCACCTTAGGAAATAAATCAAATAACTGTATTGCTGGGTCAAAAAGTATACACAGTTTTATAACTTCGAATTGCTCTCCAAAATGGTTAGATCAGTTCACAGCTCCACCAACAATGTATTAGTATTCCCATTTCCCCCCATCTCCTTCAACATTTGTCATTTTGCCCTTTTTATCATTTTAGGCAATCTGATAGGTATGAGATGATACCTCAGAGTTGTTTTCATTTGCATTTATCTAATCAATAATTATTTAGAGAATTTTTTCATAAAATTATATATAGCTTTGATTTCTTTATCCAAAAATTGTCTATTCAAATCTTTGACCATTTATCAATTGGGGAATGGCTCCTATGCTTATATCTTTGACAAAGTTCTCTATATATGTTAGATATGAGACCTCTATCCAAGAAAGTGTCTATAATTTTTTTCCTTAACTTACTGATTTCCTTCTAATCATAACTACATTCATTTTATTTGTACAAAACCTTCTCAACTTAATATATTCAAAATAACCCATTTTATATCTCACAAAGTTTTCTATTTCTTGGTTATTCATAAATTCTTCTATCTATAAATCTGATATCTAATTTGAATCTAATGAATCCAATTTGCTTATGACATCTCTATACTTATATCGTGTATCCATTTTGATCTTAACAAAAGTATAATTGATACTTTTGTTTTTATATTGGTGTAATATAGTAAAAATATCTCCCCAGAACTCTTCCACAGGGGCAGCTAGGTGGCAACAGTGGATAGTGTTCCAGGCCTGGCGTCAGGAGAACCTGGGTTAAAAAATCTAATCTGGCTATGTGACCTTGGGCAAATCATTTAACCCAACTGCCTAGGCCTTGCTCTTCTATCTTAGAATTTTGTTACTAAGACAAAGAATAAGAGTTTAAAAAAATAAAACCAAAAAACTCTTCCATACATACCTCTCTCCTATCTTGCCCACCAAATGAGGTCTTCCTTGTAACAAAGTAAAACAGTAGAGCAAAACCAAATGATAGTGATTGTGTCTAAATGTGTGCAACATTCTACAATTAGGTGAGGACTATGTTTCTATTCTTTGAGATCTGGAATTGGACATAGTAACTATTCCTAACCCCTGGATATATCTAATACTAGAGGTGTGAAGACACTGGGAAAAAAGGAGAGCTGAAGTACAACTAAATTCTTTATAGTTCTTTAGTAATATCACTCTCCCTCTCCCCCCTCATCCCACCTCTTCTTTCCTTAGAATTTCAATTAATCATTAAGCAAAACAACTTTTAAAAATGATTTAGGAAATGGGAGAAATAGAAAAAAATCTACATCTTCCAATACTATGTTGAAGGAACATTTGTTCACTTGATTCACTGTGGCATAATAAGGAGCCTCTGGCCTATCGTTTGATGATGAACAATTTTACAGAATTTTATAGTCTTAAAGATGGAAGAGATATAAAAGTGTGCTGGAGCTAGCTTAAACTAGTTCTACAGCTGATTGTTAAATTTTCATTCAGAAATTGGTGAACTATAAACCAGGGCTAGATTTATTATTCTGTTGATTAGCTAGGCTTAAGAAAATGATGGGGAAAATGTTAATAATACAGATTAAATCAGAAAGTATATCATAAGTACATTCCACACCCCCTCCAAGAAATCTGGTTGTTAAACATTTATGGGCAGAGATTTTAGAACTCATCTAATCTATCTCATTTATTTTAGAGGTGAGGAAATTGATGTCCAGAGAAGATTGTAGCTTTCTAAATTTTATATCTACTGGTTCATTCTTCAGCTCATTAAGATAATTGAACATAGGACATTCCAAAAACATCAGGGCATTTTTGAGCTAAGACTTTTGGAATATTTGTGTGCATGTCTAACATAGTCACTGCAATAAGACGCACATCAGTATTTAATACATGGGGATGAATTCATCTTCACACTTTATTTTGGGACAGCATCCTCAGAGAAGGAAAAGAACCTCTTGGGTAGATTGTTAGAGCTCCAACTTCAGTTTGATGGGTTTTTTGGTTTTGTTTTGTTTTGTTTTTTGCCTTAGAGGAGAGGAAATTCTCAACATTGGCAACAGCATTTTAAGCAACTTCTTACTTCTCAGTCCACATTTTTATGAGGGGAGGGTAACTCCTTCCCCCCACACCTATGACTCAATGAGAGAAAAAAAGTTACTCAACCTTGTATTTAAGAAATGCCAGGCATTAGCTCAGTTTGCTTTGTATACTGTTTAAGAATGTGATTTCTAATAATGTATTCATTGTGGCAAAATTCTATTACAACATGACAATTTGAAAGTCTCATGGGACTTGTTTTGAGACTTAATTTGTATCACCCAGTTAATAATATCACCATGATTCAAGACAAAATAAACTCAGGGTCAGGGACCTGGATGTGAATCCAATCTATGCATACTAAGGCAGACCAAATATGCCATTTATTATATGAATGACCTTAGGCAAGTGTCTGATCTGGTTGGGCCTCTGTTCCCTCCTGTATAAAAGGAGAAGGATAGACTAGGTAAAGAGTCCTAAACCTTTTCTATGTCATGGGCCCTTCTGACTGCCTTGCCTGTTTGAAACCTTTGAACTCTTCCTGAGAATAATGTTTTAAAATGGCATATAGTACACAGGATCCCAAAGAAATTGTTATATTTAAATTTGTTGTTGTTTACTTGTTTCAGTTGTGTTTGGCTCTTTGTAGCTCCATTTGGGATTTTGTTGGCAAAGATAGTGGAATAGTATGACATTTCCTTTTCCAGCTTATTTAAAAACAAAAAACCTCTCACCTTCTGTCTTAGATTAATCAATATAGAGTATTGGTGACTTGCCCAGATCATTCAGCTGGGAAGTGTCTGAGGCTGTATTTAAACTCTAGTGGATGAGCCATACCATGGTTTATACCCTGAGGAGATCATAAGGAAAAAGACTTGTACAAAAATATTTATAGCCATGCTCTTTGTGATGGTAAAAAATTGGAAAATGAAGGGATGCCCTTTGGGGAATGGCTGAACAAATTGTGGTATCTGCTGGTGATAGAATACTATTCCATCTCAAAGGAATAATGAACTGGAGGAATTCCATGTGAACTGGAATGACCCCCAAGGAGTGATACAGAGTGAAAGGAACAGAACCAGAAGAACATTGTACACAGAGACATGGTACAATTGAATGTAATGGATTTCTCAACTAGCAGCAATCCAGGACAATTCAGAGGGACTTGTGAGAAAGAACACTATCCACATTCAGAGGAAGAACTGTGGGAGCAGAAACCCAGAAGAAAAACAACTGATTGGTCACATGGTTTGATGGGGATATTATTGGGGATGTAGATTCTAAATGATCACCCTAGTGCAAGTATCAATAATATAGAAATAGGCCTGGATCAATGACACATGTAAAACCCAGTGGAATTGTACATTGACTACAGGAGAGGGTTGGGGGAAGTGGAGGGAAAGAACATGAATCTTGTAACTATGGAAAAATATCCTAAATTCATTAATTAAATAAAAATTCCCCCGAAAAAAATAAATAAATAAACTCAGGGGGATGAGTCTTCCTCTGACTCTAGCACTCTCTCCATTGTGCCACCAAGATGTTCCTATTAAAATAGTTGCCAAAATTTAAGAATCCCAAATTCATGGGAAGTTAACCTATATAACCACCCCTTGTGTACTCTAAGTTAAGAACTTCTCAACTAAGGGACAGCTAGGTAGCTCAGTCCATCATCCAAGTCAGCCTTGGAGATGGGAAGTCTTGGGTTCAAATTTGACCTCAGACACTTCCTAGTTGGGTGACCGTGGCCAAGTCACTTACTCCCATTGCCTAGCCCTTACCATTTTTTCACCTTAGAACCAATACACAGTACTGATTCTAAGATGGAAAGACACACACTGCCCTAGACTTAGATAATTTCTAAAATTCTTTCTACTTTTAAATCCTATGAAATACGATGCAATTCTAAAAAAATCTTGCATTTAAAAAAAGTGCTGTTATGTCTATTATCTTCCATCCTCTCAACAACTGAGCAAGATAGATTGGTTAGTCAGAGAAGTTTAAAGTGCCTTGGCTAAATACATAAAACAAATTAGTGATGGAGTTGGGACTTCATTGTCCCTAATTTCATCTTAAGTCTGTTTTACACTGAAAAAGCATTTAATATATTTTTCTAGATTGTTAGGAAATTATTCTGGACCAAATGAGGTACTAAGGAACAGAAAGTTCTTGAAGTTGTAGTGATCAAAAATATTGCTCACACTTTCCAGCTGTTAAATTTTGAAGTATGTTCCAAAAACTAGGACCAAGATGGTTGGATACACTCCAAAAACTAGGAATTGTTAGATGGCTTGTGTGCTATTTGGATTGTGCTGAAGCATGTTGAAATGAGAACTTGCATGAGGTTTGCCCAAGAAATGGGAAAAAGTCGAGATCACACCCTGACTCTATAGAGCCCTGTGGGAACTGATTTCATCTGGAAAACAAACTATTTACTCCAAGATTTTGAGATGTCATGACAGTTTCTGAAGATTCAGCTGTGGAGTCAGGGCCAAACTCTGATTTACCGATAATGTTTAGGGTCATTTCTTTTCATTTAAAGTATGGCCAGCTGAACCCCAATCCTGCTGTTCAACTGGATTGTCTTTTCTGGGTGTAGAATTTTTTGATACAGGTAAATTTCTTCTTTCTTCTTTCTTCTTTCTTCTTTCTTCTTCTTCTTCTTCTTCTTCTTCTTCTTCTTCTTCTTCTTCTTTCTTCTTCTTTCTTCTTTTTCCTTCTTCGAAGCACAAGACATTGAAGGTTATTTACACATCTTTGGCTTATGTACAGTACATATTTCTCACTTCTGTCATTTTTCAAAACTTTCTAACAGAACTGTTAAAAGAGGAATGAGCTCTGGAAAGCAATTTGGAACTAAGCCCAGAAAGCTACAAAACTGTACATACCCTTTGACCCAAATATGGCACTAAGTACTTATGCCTCAAAGAAATAAAAGAAGGAAAAAAGATCTATATGTCCAAAAACATTTGTAGGAGCTTTTTTCATGATAGCTAAAAATTGGATACTAAAGGAGTATCTTCATGTTGGGAAAGGGCTAAACAAATTATGGTATATAAACATCCTGGAATAGTAGTATTATGTCATAAGAAATGATGTGGGAACAGTGGATAAGTATTCAACCTGAAGTCAGGAAGACTCATCTCCTGGGTTCAAATATGGCCTCAGTCACTTAGTAGCTATGCGAGCCTGGGCAAGTCACTTAACCCTATTGCCTCAGTTTCTTCTTCTGTAAAATGAGCTGGAAAAAGAAACCACTCTAATATCTTTGCCAAGAAAACCCCCAATGGGGTCATGAAGAGTTGGACTCTACTGAAATGACTGATCAAAATAAGAAATTATGCAATTTCAGAAGAAAATGATGAAATGATACAAAACAAAATGAGCCTAGTTAGAACAATTTATACAATGATAAAACAACATGCAGAAAAACAACTTGGAAAAACTTTAGAACTCTAGTCATTGAAATACCAAACCACAAATTCAAAAGACTAAAGGTGAAACATATCCCTCCACTCTTGATATAAAGATAATGGACTTAAAATGCAGAAAGAGACATACATACGGTTATATATGGTTAATGTGGGAATTTCTTTTGCTAGATGATATAACTTTGTATTGAGTTTTCTTTTTCTTTTTCAAATTTCTTCATTGTATATGTGTGTGAGAGAGCGAGAAATGTAGAGGAAAAGAATAATAAGATTATTTGTACTTTAAAAATAAAATTTCAAAAGTGAGAGAGGCATTTTCTTTTTTTGGAAAGGTTTAGAGGTTGAGTGACCATCTGTCAGGGATATAGTACAGAGGATTACTTCACTGGGATGGGCAGTTGGATTAGGACATCCCTAAGGTTACTTCCAATTCTCAGATGATGTGATTTAATGATCCTGTTTACTAGGGACGCAGAGAAAGACATGAATTGTACTGAAATGAGGATGCTCTGAGATCGCACAAGGAGTTAAGGGCCAGAATAGAAAGGCTCTTGATTCTAGTACTTTGACATAGTTAATTAAATATTCCTTTAAACTTTGTGCTGCTTCAGTGTTGCTCTTAGAAGAACACAAAAAAAGAACATTCTAAAATAAAGATTCAGCTCAATAAATCTTTAATTATTAAGTACCTAGTAGGTGCAAATGATGGTTAGGTGGCATAGTAGATAGAGTGCCAGGCCTGCAATCAGGAGTTCAAATCTGGTCTAGCTGGATGACCTCTGGGTGAGGCACTTAACCATGTTTGCTTCAGTTTCCTCATCTGTTAAATGAGTTGGAGAAAGAAATGGTCAACCACTCCAGTATCTTTGACAAGAAAACCCCACGATGTCCCTCAATTGCAGAATGGCTAAACAAATCATGGTATATGATGGTGATGGAATACTGTTGTGCTATAAGGAATAATGAATCGATGGATTTCTATGTAAACTGGAAAGACCTACATGAACTGATGCAGAGTGAAATGAACAGAACCAGGAGAACATTATAAACAGTAACTGAAACATTGTGGGATGATCAAATGTAATTGACTGCTACTAATAGCAATGTAATGATCCTGGACAATTTTGAGGGACTTATGGGAAAGATTGCTATCCACATCTAGAGAAAGAACTGTGGGAGTAGAAATGCAGAAGTAAAACGCTTAGGATTTGGGGTTTAGGTTTTAAAAGATTGCTCTATTATAAAAATGAATAATATGGAAATAGGTTGTGAGTGATGATACATGTATAACCCAGTGGAATTGCTTGTTAGCTCCAGGAGGGAGGAGGATAGAGGGGAGGGAGAGAACATGAATCATGTAACCATGGGAAAATATTTTTAAAATAAATTTAAAAATTAAAAAAAAAAGAAAGAAAACCCCAAATGGGGACATGAAGAGTCAGACCCCAACCAAATTAGAACCACAGAACTAAAGGTGCAGGTATCTCCCATGGTGGTAGGGTGTTGGAATCTGGAAGTTCTAGATTCAACCCCTGCCTCTGACATTTGCTGTGTGACCCTGTGCTAGTCATTACTTCTTGAGCCTCAGGAAATTCTCTTTAGAGATTATAATCCATAGGCAGTGATAACCCTGGAGGGCTTTCCCATACTTACTAAATAACCACTAAATGAAGAAAGAAAAAAAGAAAGAAAGAAAGAAAGAAAGAAAGAAAGAAAGAAAGAAAGAAAGGAAGGAAGGAAGGAAGGAAGGAAGGAAGGAAGGAAGGAAGGAAGGAAGGAAGGAAGGAAGGAAGGAAGGACGCAGGTGCTATATTGAGGAGTATACTGTAATGAAAACAAAAAAAGTGACTGAATTAGTAACTTTTCCAGTATATAACTAAGGATTATATGATTTTAGTTATAGCAAAAACACAGAAAAGTCCCAAAGTTTGGGTCTTTTAATTTTTCTATTATTGCATAAGACAATTAAAGGGCATAGCTAGCACCCAAAGCCTAGAAGACAGAATAATTCTGAAGAAAAGGGAACAGAGCAAGCCAAGAAAAGGAGGTGGGGTTAGTACAAGTTACAACTGCTCAGGGACAAGTCTTGGTCTGCAAGGCAGCTCAGCCCTGGTTTTTCCATGACCTCTCATTCTTTGCAATGTGAAGAAAACAAGTACTTCCCCACTCACCATTCCATGAGCCATTGTCATGTGCCTCCTCCCCTAAGAGGGAGAGAAAAATGTTTCTCCTAATCAGATATGGCTTGGAACAAGATTATTCGAAGCAGAGGTTAATGGTAGGTCATAACATCATGACAATACCAGGAATTATGCTTGGGAAGGTGTAATATGATATAGGATGATCCAAACCTCTCCTTGGAATCAGAAAGCACTGCTTGGAAGCAGAAGATAGTGAATTTACCCAATCCTTGCTCTAGAAACATTTTCCTAATAAGGAAGAGAGAAACAATGAACTTACAGTAAAAATGATTTCACTAAATATAGTTGAGAACAAGATTGAAGAGTTAAGGACAGGTTTAATTCTATTGAAGCTTATTACCTTTCATTAGGCATCTATTAAATATGCTGGGATTGTGGTAGGTGTTGGGGAATTCAAGTCAAAAAGTGTAATTGTCTCTGCCATTAAGGACCCTATAATCTATGATGAGGTGGTAGTGGCATGAGGAGGGTACTATAGTACCTAGAAAATTAGGTTCAAGGGAAAAAGAAAAAGAACGCATATGTTCCAAAATATTGATAGTAGCTCTTTTTGTGGTAGTAAAGAACTGGAAACTGAAGGGATGCCCATCAATTAGGGAATGGCTATATAAATTGTGGTATGTGATTGTGATGGAATACTACTGTGACACGAGAAACAATGAGGAGGCTAATTTTTAAAAACATGGAAAGAACTACATGGAATAATGAACAGTGAAATGAGTAGAACCAAGAGAACACTACATGCAGTTATTCATTTAATACTTGAAGAATAACTTGTGAATGTTACCTTCAGAGAATGAACTGGAAACTAGAAACTGGAAAGTTCATATACATTAATCTATCTCTTGGATGATGCCCTCTAGATGCAGGGAGGGAGGGCGGGGCTGAGATAATTGTAAATAAATTCTATGAATAATAATTTTAAAAATTAGATACATGCTGAGTTTTTTTAAACCATTTATTAATATTCATTTTTGACATGGTTACATGATTCATGCTCCTACTTTCCCCTTCACCCCCCGCACTTCCCCCACCCATGGCCGCTGCACATTTCCACTGGCTTTAACATGTGTCATTGATCAAGACCTATTTCCAAATTGTTGATAGTTGCATTGGTGTGGTAGTTTCAAGTCTACATCCATAATCATGTCCACCTCAACCCATGCATTCAAGAAGTTGTTTTTCTTCTGTTTCCTCTCCTGCAGTTCTTCCTCTGAATGTGGGTAGTGTTCTTTACCATAAGTTCCTCATAAATGTCCTGTGTCATTGCATTGCTGCTGGTACAGAAGTCCATTGCATTCAATTTTACCATAGTGTATCAGTCTCTGTGTACAATGTTCTTCTGGATCTGCTTCCTTTCGCTCTGCATCAATTCCTGGAGGTCTTTCCAGTTCACATGGAACTCCTCCAGTTTATTATTCCTTTTAGCACAATAGTATTCCATCACCAGCATATACCACAATTTGTTCAGCCATTCCCCAATTGAAGGACATATCCTCCTTTTCCAGTTTTTTGCCACCACAAAAAGTGCAGCTATAAATATTTTTGTACAAGTCTGTTTATCTATGATCTCTTTGGGGTACAAACCCAACAATGGTATGGCTGGATCAAAGGGCAGGCATTTTTTTATAGCCCTTTGAGCATAGATCCAAATTGCCAGGCAGAATAGTTGGATCAGTTCACAGCTCCACCAGCAATGCATTAATGTCCCAATTTTGCCACATCCCCTCCAGCATTCATTACTCTCCCCTTCTTTCATTTTAGCCAATCTGCTAGGTGTGAGGTGATACCTCAGAGTTGTTTTGATTTGCATTTCTCTGATTATTAGAGATTTAGAACACTTTCTCATGTGCTTATTGATACTTTTGATTTCTTTACCTGAAAATTGTCTATTCATTTCTCTTGCCCATTTATCAATTGGGGAATGGCTTGATTTTTTATACAATTGATTTAACTCCTTGTATATTTGAGTAATTAGACCCCTGTCAGAGTTTTTTGTTATAAAGATTTTTTCCCAATTTGTTGTTTCCCTTCTGATTTTGACTGCATTGTTTTTGTTTGTACAAATTTTTTTTTGTTTAATATAATCAAAACCATTTAATTTACATTTTTCAATTTTCTCTAACTCTTGCTTGGTTTTAAAATCTTTCCTTTCCCAGAGATCTGACAAGTATACTATTCTGTGTTCACTTAACTTATTTATAGTTTCCCTCTTTATATTCAAGTCATTCACCCATTCTGAATTTATCTTGGTGTGGGGTGTGAGATGTTGATCTAAACCTAATCTCTCCCATATTGTTTTCCAAATTTCCCAGCAGTTTTTTTCAAATAGTGGATTCATGTCCCAAAAGTTGGGCTCTTTGGGTTTATCATACACTGTCTTGCTGACATCATTAACCCCGAGTCTATTCCACTGATCCTCCCTTCTGTCTCTTAGCCAGTACCATAATGTTTTGATGACTGCTGCTTACTGCTGCTTTATAGTATAGTTTAATATCTGGTACTGCTAGGCCCCCTTCCTTCACATTTTTTTTCATTATTTCCCTTGATATTCTTGATCTTTTGCTATTCCAAATGAACTTTGTTATAGTTTTTCCTAATTCAGTAACGAAGTTTTTTGGTAGTTTGATAGGTATAGCGCTAAATAGGTAAATTAATCTGGGTAGAATTGTCATTTTTATTATGTTAGCTCATCCTACCCATGAGCAATCAATGGTTTTCCAATTGTTTAGATCTAGTTTTATTTGTTTGGAAAGTGTTTTGTAGTTGTTTTCATATAATTCCTGTGTTTGTTTTGGTAGATAGATTTCTAAGTATTTTATATTGTCTAGGGTGATTTTAAATGGTGTTTTTCTTTCTACCTCTTGCTGATCTAATGTGTTGGAAATATATAGAAATGCTGATGATTTATATGCATTTATTTTGTATCCTGCAACTCTGCTAAAGTTGTTGATTATTTCTACAAGCTTCTTAGTTGATTCTCTAGGATTTTTTAAGTACACCATCATGTCATCTGCAAAGAGTGATAGCTTAGTCTCTTCATTGCCTATTTTGATACCTTCAATTTCTTTTTCTTCTCTAATTGCTACTGCTAGTGTTTCTAGTACTATGTTGAATAATAGAGGTGATAATGGGCATCCTTGTTTCACTCCTGATCTTACTGGGAAGGCTTCTAATTTATCCCCATTGCATATAATGCTTGTTGATGGTTTTAGGTATATACTGTTTATTATTTTTAGGAAAGGTCCTTCTATTCCTATACTTTCCAGTGTTTTCAATAGGAATGGATGCTGTATTTTGTCAAAGGCTTTTTCAGCATCTATTGAGATAATCATGTGATTTTTGTTTGTTAGACTATTGATATTGTCAATTATGTGGATGGTTTTCCTAATGTTGAACCATCCTTGCATTCCTGGTATAAATCCCACCTGATCTTCTTGATTACTTGCTGGAGTCTCTTTGCTAGTATTCTATTTAAGATTTTTGCTTCTATGTTCATTAGGGAGATTGGTCTGTAGTTTTCTTTCTCTGTTTTTGATCTACCTGGCTTTGGAATCAGTACCATATTTGTGTCATAAAAGGAATTTGGTAGGACTCCTTCTTTGCTTATTATATCAAATAATTTGTATAGTATTGGGATTAATTGCTCTTTGAATGTCTGATAGAATTCACTTGTAAAACCCTCAGGTCCTGGTGATTTTTTTCTTAGGGAGTTCTTTGATGGCTTGTTCAATTTCTTTTTCTGATATAGGATTATTTAGGTATTCTATTTCTTCTGCTGTTAATCTAGGCAATTTATATTTTTCTAAATATTCATCCATATCTCCAAATTGTTATATTTATTGCGATATAATTGGGCAAAATAGTTTTTAATGATTGCCTTAATTTCCCCTTCATTAGAGGTGAGGTATCTCTTTTCATCTTTGATACTGTCAATTTGGTTTTCTTCTTTTCTTTTTTTTATTAGATTGACCAGTACTTTGTCTATTTTATCTGTTTTTTTCAAAATATCAGCTTCTAGTCTTATTTATTAATTCAATAGTTCTTTTACTTTTGATTTTACTAATTTCTCCCTTGATTTTTAGTATTTCTAATTTAGTTTTCATCTGGGGATTTTTAATTTGCTCACTTTCTAGTTTTTTAAGTTTCATGCCCAATTCACTAATCTCTGCCCTCCCTAATTTGTTAATATATGGACTCAAGGATATAAATTTCCTCCTGATTAGTGCCTTGGCTGCATCCCACAGAGTTTGGTAGGATGCCTCCTCATTGTCATTCTCTTCAATGAAATTGTTGATTGTTTCTATGATTTCTTCTTTGACTAACTGGTTTTGGAGAATCTTATTATTTAATTTCCAATTAGTTTTTGATTTGCCTGTCCAGGTGCCCTTACTAATTATTATTTTTATTGCATTATGATCTGAGAAGGTTACATTTATTATTTCTGCTCTTTTGCATTTGTTTGCAATGTTTCTATGCCCTATTACATGGTCAATCTTTGTGAATGTACCATGTGCAACTGAAAAGAAGGTGTATTCCTTTTTGTCCCTATTTGTTTTTCTCCGCATATCAATTAAATCTAATTTTTCTAGGACTTCTTTCACCTCTCTTACCTCTTTCTTATTTATTTTTCGGTTTGATTTATCTACATCCAAAAGAAGACTATTTAGATCTCCCACTATTATTGTTTTACTATCTATTTCCTTCTTGAGCTCTGCCAGTTTCTCCTTTATGAATTTGGATGCTATGCCACTTGGTGCGTACATATTGAGCACTGTTATTTCCTCATTGTCTATATTGCCTTTAATCAGGATGTAATGACCTTCCCTGACTTTTTTAATCATATCTATTTTTATTTTGGCTTTGTCAGAAATCATAATAGCCACTCCTGCCTTCTTTTTCTCATTTGATGCCCAAAAGATTTTGCTTAAGCCCTTAATCTTAAACTTGTGTATGTCCACCCACCTCATATGTGTTTCTTGTAGACAACATATGGTAGGATTTTTGTTTTTAATCCACTCTGCTATTTGCTTCCATTTTATGAGCGAGTTCATCCCATTCACATTCAGAGTTATAATTATCAGTTGTGCATTTGCTGACATTTTTGTATCCTCCCCTAATTCTACCCCTTCTTCTTACACTATTTCCTTTTAAACCAGTGGTTTGCTTTAAGCTGGTAACCCTTATCCCCTCCCTTGATTAACTTCTCTTTCTACCCCCTCCCTTATTATTCCCCTCTTTTATCTTTAAAGGCCTAATGAATTCCCTCCCCCTTCTTCTCCCCTCCCTTTTTTGACCTCCCCACTCCCCTGCTCCCCTTGGTTTATCCCTTCTGACTTTCTCAGTAGGGTTAGATAGAGTTTTATATACCAATGGATAATATAGCTACTCCTCCCTCTCAGGGTTAATTACACTGAGAGTAAGGTTTAAATATTACCTCTTAATGCTCTCTTCCTCTCCTTCTTATAATAGTATTTGTCCCCTCCCCTTCCCATGCCCTCTTTGTGTGTAATACAATATCCTATTTTTCTTATTCAATCAGGTTTCTCTTGGCATCCTCTACTATTCACCCCCCTCTTCTCCCCCATATCCTCTTAGACTATTTAGTATTCCAACCCCTCCCTATGAATTATTCTTCTGATTACTATAATAGTGAATAGAGTTCACTACAGAGAATTATACATAGCATTTCTCCACATAGGAATACAGATAATTAGATCTTATATGAAGCCCTTAAAGAGGCAACTTTAAAAAATATGAGTTCTCTTTCTTTCCCCTTTGTTTCTTATTTACCTTTTCATGTTTCTCTTGATTTTTGTGGTTGGATATCAAACTTTCCATTTAGTCCTGGTCTTTTCTGTGCAAATACTTGGAAATCTTCTATCTTGTTGAAAGCCCATACTTTACCCTGGAAGTATATAGCCAGTTTTGATGGGTAGGTGATCCTTGGTTGTAGACCCAGTTCTCTTGCCTTTCTGAATATCATATTCTGAGCCTTGCAGTCTTGTAGTGTGGAGGCTGCCAGATCCTATGTGATCCTGATTGGTGCTCCTTGATATTTGAATTGTCTCTTT